>NW_010972661.1:119833-144388 GCF_000737465.1 Haliaeetus leucocephalus
GAAAATGAGGGGGGGGGGGGGGGGAGAAGGCTGTCACATCTTCTGAACTGGAAGTTAATTAATTAATTGGAAGTATATTTATTAGTCTGATAACCTCTTGTTATCAGACCAAAACAAGATTAAAAATATATATGCGTCAAAAAACCATACAAATCAGTTCTTGTACACTAAAAATCAAAGCAAACGTGTCTGTTTTTTAGAACACAAGAGCTTGCTTGAGACATCTGAGTTGCTGGAGGGCATCCAGAGAAGGGCAACAAAGCTGGTGAAGGGCCTGGAGCACAACTCTTAGGAGGAGCAGCTGAGAGAACTGGGCTTGTTTAGCCTGGAGAAAAGGAGGCTGAGGGGAGACCTTACCGCTCTCTACAACTATAGGAAAGGAGGTTGTAGTGAGGTGAGTACTGGTCTCTTCTATCAAGTAACTAGTGATAGGATGAGAGGAAATGGCCTCAAGTTGTGCCAGGGGAGGTTTAGATTGGATATTAGAAAAAAATTTCTTTACTGAAAGGGTTGTCAGACATTGGAACAGGCTATCCAGGGAAGTAGTGGAGACACCATCCCTGATGGTGTTCAAAAAACGTGTAGATGTGACACTTCAGGACATGGTTTAGTAGGCATGGTGGTGTTGGTTTGATGGTTGGACTCGATCTTAAAGGTATTTTCCAACCTAAACGATTCTATGATTTTCAGTGTGCTACTGGGGGAAATGATTAATAAGTAGAAACATGAAAATCCATATTATGTTTGTAGACACAACATAGCAGCAAATTACTAGAGTTTGAAATTATCACTTACCAAAATCTACTCTTGTTAGTATGCACTGCATTGGATGGTCAGTTGTATGCCTTGTTGTTGTTGCACCACTTTCATAACAAGTTGCACACAGATCGTAATCGTAGCAAATTAAACACTTGTATCGGCGACCTCGAAAATTTCCTTTTAAACATGCATCACAGCTGACACCTGTAAACAAACAAAATTGCTTTAAAACAGCAATAAATGCACTTTTTTTTTCCAAAGAGAGGCAGATTTGTTACTATTGCCTCGCAACAACCCAAAGGAGCCAGCCATCTCTAACGTGCAGTTGACACAAGACTCAATTTTTAAGTGTATTTACATCTTTAAAAGACACTGCTCTCCCAAAATCAGAATCTTGAATTCCTGAAGTAAAATAAGGGCACACTCAAGCACCTGAAATAATAATAGGTTAAGTTCTAAAATCTCTTTGGACGCACCTTCCTACAGGCAGCTTTACTTGGTAGTATTGACTGGTATGTTGACTGTTCAGTTAGGAATCTTGGGCCAAACACTCTTAAAAGCTAAACGGTATAATGGCTGATCAACAGGAAAAACCAACAACAAGCAAACCAACCACCAACAAAAATCCACTAGCTTTGCAGCCTTTACTTTCACACTTCCCAGTACTTTAATTCTGAAGAACATCATAGCCATCCCTGGCATTATACGTGGGGTAGAAATTAGGATCTTTTTCCATTTTAAGTAACAGAAAAAAATTAAGGTGTTTTTTGAAGTCAGCTGCACCAGTTCTCTCCACCCTATTTCTTTCTCAAGTTCAATCTTTGCACTGTAAGGTAGTCAAGCTGCATGTGTTAGAGAAAGGCTTTATAGCTTCCAAAGGTTTTAATTTTTCTCTGCATGGTTTCAGTTCCCTCTTGGTTATTCAGTTTAGTGCAGAAGTATCATCATCTTGTAAACTGTCAAGTCTAGCACAAACTTCCTTCAATCACAGTAGCAAATTAAGGGCCTCCACGAAAGAAACCAGTGTATACAATAAAGACAGGATTTTTATGAACATCCTCTTTCAGCATCAGCTAAGACATGTTCCTCATAGCTTCATATGAACACAGACAACTTTAGAGAAATAGAACTGCCAGAACAAAATATTCACATTAGCCACCTCCCTATTTTTTTTTTTTTAAGTCTAACTGCCAGAGGACTGGTGTTAATTACAGAAATTTTTTACTGTGCTACTCTGCTCTGTAGCGTCTGAACAGAAGCTTTACCACACACAATACAGGAATGCAACAATAAGTAATTTCTTTTACATCTCTACTTATTCAAACAATTTCATCATCACATTTAGATGAACAGTGGAAAAAATTTTCTCTTTTCCTTTAGTTTCTTTACTTACAGGGATAGCTTAAGGTATTATCTAATCACTTCTAATGTCTAAGCACCATGCGTAGATGAATACTGAGGCTATTTCTTTAATTGCCTCACTCAGTATCTACTTTGAAAGCATCACTCTATATGGAGTACTATATTAGAAGAAAATATTTCAAAAATTCTTTGTTAATAGCCTAGAAGAACTACATTTTGAGGACGGCCCTGTTACTACCTTCGAAGTTTGTTTTTTTTAAAAATCTCTCACTTGACATGCTTTTCTCTGAAGCTTCATCCATAAACCCTGAAGGATCTGTAACAACCTTTGATGATTTAGACACTGAGTGCATGATGATTTAGACACTGAGAATACCTGCTTATTAACTCTGTGGAATTAATTTCATTGCTTCAGTTGATTTCTTTGCTTTTTTTCCATATAGAGATCTACAAAATTTTACCTATGCAGCATTGCTATCTCCCCAACAATGCATGCTATACAGAAACCACTTCTTAGTTACTGGAAGCACTGTAAGTCTTTCTGTTGCCTACTAAACTTTCTAGAAAACAGTTGATCAGTAAGTTAGACATCACACTGAAATAAGCAGACAAGTTTAACCTAAGGTCTGTCAGACACAGCTTTCCAGATGAAATATTAAGCCACCATCCTCCAGTAAGCTGTATTTTCCCCACTTTTTTCTTTTAAGCTCAAAACAGTTGATTTAATGCAGATGTAAGGCTCTTTGCAACAGTCAAACTCCTCCTGTCACACGTCCTCTCAAACATCTAGATTGTTCCTACTTGAATACAGACATCTTTTTAAGAAGTTTTAATTTACATGTTTTCTTTATGCTAATACTTCTCCATATCATTCCAAACTGCAACCCTCAAACACTTTGTGATACTAACTTCAGAGAAATTCAGCCAAACATAAATCACAACAGAATGTTTGTATTTAGAACTTCAGAACACTTCCAGTGGAAATGTACAAGGTCTTCAAACAAGAGATGAATTTTGCTTCTTACAATTAATTATCAGAAAGTCTACAATCTCATTCTAACACAAAAACTAGCATCAGTATAACACATCACTATGGCTGGTGAAGTCAGACCAAGAGAACAGCAAAGTTATAGGGGCAGCATGCTTTCTACATCTCTCAAGGTTAGTATTTTGCCACAATTACCACATCCTCGCCTTCAACAAACAGGCTGACAGCAGGGGATGCACCAAGTTATTTTTATATCCTTTTGTGTAGCACAGAATGAAAACCACAAAAGGGAAAATGATAATTAAATTAAAAGCCTCAGTTTGGGAGCTAAACCCATGCCTAAATCCCAAGATCTCCCCCCCGAATTCAGTAGGACCTCTTTTCCTTAAGTTACATCACTTATTCTTCCTTTCACAACAGTCTTAAAGTCAAGTCTGTTACAGTTTTTCCCATTCTTCTTCAAGCCTATTACTTGGCAGCTAAAACCCCCACCCATCTATCCAACCTGGGATCTGGAAATTGAAATACCCAAGCAAATAATCTCCTCCCACTCTATTCCTTCTACTAAACACTTATTTTCTTACGAAAGCTTTGATTTGGTTTTAATTTTTCTCTATTTTAATCTTTACATCAACTGAAATTCCAGAAGTTCATTTCTTTTCCCTGCACAAACCCCAAACACTAAAAGATAACATATTCCAGTCGAACACAGCACGTCTTTCACCAGATGTCTATCCAACATTTCCCTGCATTTACCTTACATTTGCAAATACAGTAAGTATGCTACAGATTGAAGAATGTCAGATTAAACTGAATGCATCCACATTAATCACAGGTTTTAAGAAGAAAACATGGTCTGGAGTGGTTCACTTTGAAGCAGGGAACAAAAGCAAGCAACCAACCAAAAGAACAGCCCAAACAAAGCGTGACAAGGATTTAGATACTCAGCATACACTTCCGACTTGCGTGAAACACTACTGACTTTAAAAGCATCCTTGAACGAAATTCTATCAACCCCAAATGAATTGCTGTTCAGTGAGGACTTCTGATTCACCTTTTGCAAAGCAACGATTTTGGAATGATCAGAGTAAGAAATATCCATTTCATTATCATAGATTATAGAAGTGGCTTCCTCACATGTTTTTCAACTTTATTATTGCTGTACAAGTACCCACATATCCTACATAACGTCTATCGCGTCTAATTAAAACCTTGTTGCTCACTGACAGTTTTTTTTAATGCAACAATGTTCCACTAGAGGGTAGCATTGTGCTAAAAGCCTAAAGGGTTGGCAGTCACTTTAATTACCAAACTTCAAAGTTCTGAAAGTTTCTTCAGCAGTATTCCCTCAAAATATCAATAGTCTCAGTCTCTCCAGCTTCACATTTTGGGTGATATGAATCAGGACATACTCAACGGTCCCATTAACAAAGTATGTTTTACTGCTTCAGTGAAAAATTCTCACTACTTTGATGTGAAGTCATCCCACATCTTCACCTGATACAGGCCAATTACTTCAGGGAAGATATTATCACACAAGCATTTTATATATAGCATGCTGAATAGCGATTATTTTTTTTTTAAAACAAAATGCCCCTCCCCAACACCTTTCATACTTTGATCCTGATAGCCAAATATAATTTGGTCTTATGACACAGAATTGTTTTTGCTAGGAATTAACTAAAATGAAAGCAACTTCTCCTGGGTTTAACAGAGACACCAAAAAGAGCACATGATCTGATTTCATAATGGAGAGAATAACACTGGACAGACATGCAGTTCAAATATTACATACATCAGGATTAATTTGTTTTTACAATTACAAACAAAGCTAAGGTAACATCAATTATAGTGTCCTGAGCAGCCCAAGCCATTAGACGCCCATTTGTAACAGAGCAAACGGTTTTTGCCCCACTGGGCCTCCTCAGATACTATGGGCAATCAGAATAATATTAGAAGCCCAATAATCTGGCCCAGATAAAAGTGACCTGAGAAACTGTGGACAACTCAGGGTTGGGTTTTTTTCTTATTAAGAACATATGGTCAAAGATAAACTATATAGAGACACTGGAATATGTTCCTGCATCAAACAATGTGAGCTGCTAGGCTTTATCAATACTTTACGTGTATCATTTAATTTTTAGAAGTTTCAGAGAAAGTGCCATCCACTAATCACTAGAAAACATTTAAAACACATAGGAAACCTGCATCTGAAGCATTCAAACAATGAAGACAGCAACATTTGGCTCCCAAGAGCAGTATTTAGTCTGTGTGCTATCCCTGAGAATTAAACTCCTTTGTTTTAGCAACACATTGGAAGACATTAGGTTCATGGGTAGTTTCACCATTTAACATTCCTGTCAGCAGCTAAATGTCCAAAAAACAACCTTCCAGCCTGTAATTTCGGTATTGTTTTTAATTCATCAGTGCTCAGAGTAAGGATCACTGAATTTCTTTAATGTCCAACATAAATACATGATTATCCTGTCAGAATGAAAATGCCAGTTACTGAAGCATTTCTTCCTACCGTAAGGAAGGACTGAACTACTAAATGTATTCACCCTTTTCAATGGCTGACAAAATTACATGCAAGAGTACCACACTGAATTTCAAGGGGACTGGACAAACTTTAAGGTTTCTTACCTTTCAAAACCCCAACTTAAGCATGCAAGTAAAAATTAAGAAGTTGTGCTGCCTCTTTTGTGGTACAAAAGGTTGCAACCCATGTACTCAATTTTATTTTTATATTCTGAAGAGCATAAGTAACACTTTAATACTCTCAATATGCATCTGATACATTTCAGTATAAGATGCTCTTTCAGTGGGTTGGCTGGTTTGTTTTTAAATAAATTTGCTGGATATCAGCTATCTCATCTGTAGTCCACAGACCACATGGCAACCCCAGGCCTTAAAGCAAGACGTTCTACTTAAGTAGTTCAGTTGTTTCCAAGACTGAAGATAGGAAAATATATGCCATTTGGTAACATTAAAAAGAGAAATGCCGAATGTTTCTCACTTTAATAGCCTCATCTCATAATGTAGACTACTGCCTGATTTCTAGAACAGAAAATTCTCTTCTTTCTGTGAAAATTTCACCAGAAATTCAGCCAAACCATAGAACTTTGATTTTTGTTTATTTTCCTCACATGTTTAGTAAAGCAGATTGTGAAAACAAACATCAAGGAGACCTACAACACAGAGCATACTCCATCACCCTGGCAGCTCCAAGTGCTGAACAGAAAATTCACACACCATACCCTTGAAGTAACTAAAAATGCTACATCCCCTCACACATCCTGTGTGCAACAGGGCTGAACATGCAGTATCTTCCTATAGCAGAGTGGAAGAAGCAGCAACCAGACTAGTATGTCTGCAAAAAGAACTAGCAGGATTAAAGCTGCAGGCAGAGATGATGTTGACTTGGAATTGGAAAGGGGGGAGGAAAGGGAGGGAATCAGGCCTACATTAGACCAGAAGGGCAAAGAGGCTTTTGTTTTCTGGACAGCACTCCTCCAGACTCTGGAGAGGCAGGAGGAAAAACAGGCACCCGAATCTTGTCATCTCCCTGTTGTCAACAAGTTTCACAAAGCCCACATGCACAGTGTCTGCTACTTGTCTAGAGCTGGTCTATTAAGAAAGAATGGAGTAGTACTGCTGGCCCAGCAAGTTCCAGCCTTGGTCCTAACACATGAGCATCAGTCAGCGTGCTACCAAAAGGACTTTTTCCATTTTTGCTTTCACACCCCAAGTTCTGGAAGTTACACACAGAACGGTTTCAGTCATCTAGGGCATCAGGACAAGCAATTAGTAAGCACTGCAAAACATGCCCAACACCATGCAGGAATCCTGCAGGAGAGATGGCTCCCCACAGCAACAGTTACCTGCCTTTCCCATGAAACTGTCCTTTTCTCTCTGGAATCCCCCAATTCATTCATTCGTCATCCCTTCCAATTCTGACACAGCAACAAGAATCTCCCACAGCTGACTGCCTCATACCTCTGTTCCAGATGTGCAATAAAATACATGGCTCTATTTCACCCTCAGAGCAGTCCATCCTGTGCACAGAGACAGTCAGGAAGGAGTGTCCCAGACACAAACTATTATCTGGCCAAGTAATTAAACTTATTATCTTAATGCCTATGTGTAAGGGATGAAATAGTTGTTCTAGTTAGCTTCATTCTGCTGCTTCCTAACTTGGATTTGTAACCTTTAAAAGTCAGTCCATCAATTTCTATTTGAGTACACAAATTATTTTAATAATTAGTACTAAAATCAGTCAAAGAACAAGACTGCCATTACAACCATTTATATTTCCCTAAAACACTATCAAAAATTCACTGAATACTGAAAAAGTCACTCAACATCTCTTCTCCAGATGCAACTTTGAAAGGAAGGCCACAATATCTAAATGTAACAAGTAGGGCTGTTTTTACTCCTTTGAAAAACATACTGAAACACTAACAAAAGTATTTGCAGTTCTTCAACACCTTAATAAAAAAATTCCTAAGTCACCTCACTTCAGTATTTACTACTTTCACAGGCAGGTTCTATGTATCTCATGTATACATCATACTGCCCAGTAGATGGCATCCCACGACACCAAAGACATTTATACAGCAGGTCCAAGAACAACTTTGCCACCATCAATGCAAATATAAACACCAAGTGAACATTTTAATTTTTTAAAAATAGATAACAGAAACACTGGTGGTTTCACTACACCTTAGCTGAAACTGGCTGAAAGAGGGAAGTTGTTTTCTTACAACCCCAGATGGATGACATAACAGCCAACTAGTAAACCCTCTGCAAGCAACTTTCTTTTAAATATTATCTTCTCAAAAAAATTCCAACCAAACAATATTGATGGGATTTTAATTTATTGATCACTGTCCAGATATCATTGCCCAAGTACCAAATCACTGAAAAAGAGACAGTACACAAATACATCTGTAAGATGAGGTTTAAATATTGCTCACGTACTCCAACCTTAAACAGGCCAAAACAGGTTCTGTACAAGCACACACATAGAATCTCAATCGATTCTTGCCAATATTAAACATATATTCTCTCTACACAATAAAAATCACTTTCTTTGTAAAGATTTTACACACAAATCCACAGATTCTTCCATCTCTATAGATATACTGCTCGGACACCACACATATAAACCAGGAACTGCTCTAGAGGCTTCTGAAAACTCTGGACTTACTATCTAGACATCATTTTATCAAGAATCACTATAGAGCCTATGATGCAAAAAACCCCAACTTTCCTGACAACCTAGGTAGAATACCTTCCAATCTTCTGTAGTAGAGAACAAACTTGTCTACATTCAAGAAAGGACAGACAAAATAATGCACATCCCTGTGCCGAAATACAGAAAGCAAGCAGATGCGTAAGAAGGATTTTAACAAGTTCACAGGAGTCCTGCGAAACTCCTTCAGATAAGATGAGAAAGCAGCTACAGGAGACCAATTTTCAAAACACATTTTTTAACTAGCCTACCCTGTTTCTAAGGAATTTCGTTTAGCAAAATATAAATCCACTGTTACTGAAGACAGCTATTATGTTTGAAACCTCCTAGAAGAGTATTGCTATGCCTTCTATTTTCTGTTTTATCACTTTCACAATTTACTACAAACACCACAAAACAAACAGATATATTAGCCCCCAAAAAAGCATATTAAATACTGACAATCTAAATAGTGTTTTCTAGGCTTCATATCCCGATCACACTCTTCACTAATTGTTCCTTAAGTTCAGAGAAAACTAGGTTACACTTTTAAATCCTGGCCTCCTACAGCACAAAGATGTTTTCATTCAGAGTACCACAGACTTCTAAATTTTCAACAAAGAATGTCAAGTATCTTCTCTGAATAGAGAATTACATTTAACATATTTAAACATTTAAAAACCAGCAGAATTCTTAACCTGTCATGAGAACTGATTTAGTGAACGGTTTTCCCAGACTTGTTTAAGACATTTAAAGTATAACTAGAAATGGTGTACATTGCAAGGATTTTTGATCAAGCAGATATGGATTTCTAATTTAATATTTGATACTCTGTCTCACATGTCTCTTATAAATCAATTAATATAATTTAATTTGACCATCAAAACCATCACAACATGAAAGCCTGCTAGAGTACTGTAAACACATTAAAATTAAACAAATCGCAACACATTTATCAGAGTGCAAAAAGTTTGTAATGTGGCAGCAAAGGGCACTGGCACCAGTCACGATCTTACTTAACAACTCTGTCAATCTGGAAAATGGCAAACAGCATGTGAATTCTATTAACAGAAAAATACTTAAATTGAGGAAGCTGTAAACAGTGCCAGGGCAAGAAAATAACTTTAACAGCACTGGGGTAAATCCTGTATCTAGTAAAACCAATGGCAAAGTTTCTCATTTAATAGGACAGAAACAAGTTCCTGAGTTTCTTTCAGGATTAAAGAGAAAACAAAAAGATGCAGCCCAGGCAAACACCAACTGAAAGAGAATTGGGCTGGTGGGAAGAACATCACACAAAAATGAGTTTTGTAGGTGTAAGAAACATGAAGAAACATTGAGAAAATAAATTAAACAGAAGAACTGGTGCTTCTCTGTTGAGCCCTGCAAGAATTAAGATGTAGTCTTCTCAGAAAATAAACCTTTGCTTATTTTGATTTAGTGTGTTATTTAATAAAAGTAAAAAAAAAAAAGGAAAACCAAACAAGGTGAACAAGACATGTCCAGTCAGGCACAGGAAAGAACTGAGTAGTACAGCTCAACAGAGTAGAAGTTAAAGTGCTTGAAGACTCAACAGTCTTCACTCCTTTTTCTATGAGCCACTGTTTCAGGCAGATAAGGGAAAAACATCATAACATACCCGGCAGAGGCAAAATTCATCAGTTTTTCCTTGTAAACTCTTACCTTTGTAAAAAGCTTAGCAGAAACTAAGTATTCTATTTAGGTACACCCTATGCATAGCTCTGGTGTCTGGAATACACACTCAGCTTTACCTCCTTTTGCACTGTCACACTCACTCCCGACCCTCTTAGACTTAAACATTCCCCAAACAGGCAAATGCAGCAAGCTTTTCTCCCCTGCAGCACAGAGAAGAGGTTGATTTAACACAGGCAGCAATGCAGGAACCAGGCAGCACAGGCTGGGCAACCAGAGAGGGAGAAGAGAAAGACAAAGTTTTCATGAAGCAAATGTTCCAGCTCTTGCAGTAATGCCTTGTGATTGTCTCACAGTATGAGACTCATGTCTCACGACAGCCAAGACTTACAGTAAAGACTTGCACAAGGTGGTCTGGAAATATACAGAATTTTCACGTCAGGAAAACACATCCAGAAAGCAGCTGAGAGAGGGAGGGAAAGAAGAAGTGGTTCTCCTCTTCATTAAAGAAACCAGCGATGTCCAATACACAGCTGGCAGCCGTACCTAGATTTCTCCCTGTCACCCAACTAAGTTTACAGACAGGAGCACAAGAACATTTTCAAACTTACAGCCTACTTTCAAAATCACCATTCTGAATGGCACCACAATGGCATAAAAGAAATTTATCCTTCCTGAACACCACAAGAGGTCTAGGAACTTGTAAAAATACTTGAGTTTCTCTGAACTCAAGACAGAACAATAACAAAAATTTATTTAAACAATGGCAACAGGAGGTTAAAAACCTACAGTATATTCATTTAAGTAATAGTAGTGTTCTACCCTGGGCTTTCTCAGGCATTTTGTGTACTATGAACATAAACAGACTGCCTTGGCAAACACTATTACTCCCACTCTTTGTTACGGCGAACAGATTCTCAAGCTGGTAACATGCCTGCAGAAGCTACAATTGCTTATGATGTGAAAGCTACACAAGAAAAGTGCTGTGGGAAATGCAGTAACCTAAAGCAAAAAAGGTTTCATGCCTATTTCGGTCTGGCTTTGAGTTTGTTCCATTCCCCTCCCCTTCCTTCGGATTCTCCATGGCACATACTTCTTTGCTAATTGCTTATATGTTCCCTGGATTGGCAACCCAGCCATTTGCCAGCCATACCAAATGCCTACCTTTCTTTCTTTCATTAGGAAGAGTTTCATTTAGCTTTATTACTTGTAGTTTCTTTTTTCTTCTCCTCTTACACCACATAGGCATAAAGAACCAAAGACTATCAGAACACTACCTTCTGAACACTTCCCTGACAGTCTCATCCCTGCTTTACACATCTACCCAACTTACTTTTCAGATTAATTTACTAACCACTCTATTTGAAAATGATGAGATAGTTTTCCTAAATAGCTTTCAATCTATCACTAAACTCTAACAGCCATTACTGGTTTACAGATCACAGTTAATAAGTTTTTTTCACTGTAATTAGCTCAATCTCTTAAAACTCTTTTTATTTAAGAACTGCTTTAAAAAAATATTTCTGTTCAAACCTGTCCTCAAAGTAAACCTGATTCTCTGGAAAACCCCTACAAAACTTGATTTTCAATCCAACACACTAAAAAGGAAAGCATCACTTGGGACAAGTATGAAAAATTTTAAGTCTGTCAAACCAGATAACAAGGGATCAATTTACTGTAAAAACATGAAAAACAAGTTCATCAGCTTCACTATTATTCTGCCATAAAATCCCAATCATATTAAGAAATTTCAGGACAGGAAGGGAGAGTTCATTTTTATTCCTAGAACTGAAAGCAGCCACCTACAATTTCAAAGAGAAAAAACAATCTCTATTTTTATCTGTACAGAAACTAAAGATACATTAAGGTCACTGTTTAGAGCACCTATTTTCAATTGGAGGGGGAAACAACAACTCTGAACAAAACAATCACTGTGGTTTCAGTATAGCTGTTTTGTTGCAGGTATAAACACTAAAAGGCAGAATAAAGACAAAAAAATGGGATTTTTGTTCTATCCTGCCAAAAGTCAGATCTCTCAAATCCTCACGTTAAATTTTAATGAAGCAAATTGCCAAGCACTCTAACTTGGACCACAAGAGTCAGACAGGTATCACAATTCCCATCACCTTGCTTCAGAAAAAAGCCTTCTGCAGTCCTTCATCCTTACTCTGCATAGCAGAGTCATTCAGCCTCGCTCTCGAACAAGACATTCAGAATTAAACAATGTCAAAAACATTTGGAAAACTGCATGTGCACAAAGGATCAACAGCCAGATGGAAACAGTCTGAAACTTACAGTTGCAGAGGAATACTTAGTACAGGAACCTAATTTAATGACTGAACTACAAAAAAAAAATCTTATTTCCCAGAGAGTTCTAAAAATTTGGAAATTGAGCTTTAACAAAAAAAGATGCTTTTTAAAATGAAAATAACAGACAGCAATTTATAGACATGTTTTTCTTTATTTGGTGAACTACAAGAATAAAGCAGGTGCCTAATAATACAGCATTTTATCAAAACAGACAAAACATACCTCACTTCATAATTTAAGAAACAAGGAGAGGGAGCATCAAACCCCATTAGGTCTCACTACTACATAGGTGTCATGCTGCAGTTGCAAAATGCACAGAACAGGATTTTAAGGATAAGAGAAAAATCAACTGTACAAACAAATCTGATAAATCTTCATTGAAAGAAGTTTTTACATGATCTGCCTATTGGAAAATAATTGAGTGCTATAATATAAAGATACTACTGAAAAAACCCCCAGATAATGAAGCTGGGGGAGAGACCAGAGATTTTCACTGTTTTACCTCATGCATCTTGGAAGGACAGACATAGTGCATTCATAACATTGAAAACCACAACTTTTTCTTTATGTTTTCAGACTAACTTATAAGCTCTGTTCTCCATTTCTACTGGACTCTGCTTGAATTCCACACAGAAAGGTAGTTTTCGTCCACTAAACTGCTCAGCTATTTCAAGTTCTCAGATGTTTATGATCAAAAACACTCACTGTCATACTTGTATATTCTGTAGTTAGTACCTTCTTCAAACATAAATTTTTTTTAAGACTGCCTCACTGTACACCATGTTGGATTCTAAAGTTTGATTTGGGAACATGTCAAACATGCAACCAGTTTTACCATCAAAAGAGCACAGTGTTCTAGTCTACAGATACCCATAACTGAAGTTGGGTATAAGCGTGAAACTCTATCCATTTACCTTGGCAGTCTTCAAGGTGGTGTCACTGGGGAGCAGGGACGAAGAGAGACCTTCAGCCCGTTCAGCAGAACAGCATGTCCACATTCCTGGTACAACTTTAAGCCAACTGTCATTTTAACAGGTTTTCTGAACTCTCTATCAACTGTTACAACACATCAGGTCCTACAGGAAACAGTAAGCATTAACTACTTTCCTTCCAGACTCTTCCGCATGTGCGACAGCTGGCAGCTACCTTATTTTACTGACACACCTCTTAGCAGAGCAATAAAACTCAGAAGCAATTCAGCGCCTCTTGCCTTCCCAAAGTTTACAATTCTACATTAATTTTTCAGAAAGAAAGAGATATGACACTGCATCTGAAATACTGTCCACATAAAATATAGAGTTTTGAAGCTTTCTGGGGATTTGCAGACATCTTTCAGTACAGGCAACAGACCCACACACAGCAACTTGGAGCCTACAGTACAGCCAATAGTGAGTCCATTTTTCTTGTGTACAATTAGAAGATGCCTTACAATTGCCGCAGGAAGAAAACAAAAGGATTCACAATCCTGTTACTTACAAGCAGCTTCTTTAGTCTTCTTTACCCCTAAGGTCTGCTTCGACTTGAATATAGGTCATCAGATCATTCAAACTATTTCCTCTGTAGTTTCTCATTTCTGAGAGACATTCCTCAGAGTCCCAGCAGCTTCTCTACAGTTCCTGGATTAATTGGAAGAAACTGCAGTATGGACCTTCACAATTGCTATGCACTGCCAAGATCTCCAAATGCTTAGCACTATGAAAGAGCATGCACGCAGTGCCATCTTACAGATTAGGGACATTTAGTGCAATGTCATATTACACAAGCTAAGAAAGTGTCTCATTTCTTCAAAAGCATTAATTTGTGAGTAAGAACATTACAAGAAAGGAAGAATAGGTTTGGAAGAAGCTCAACACAAAGTTTAATGCAAGCACTATGAACAGTATTCATCAGCTGCTGACATGAAATATTTGCTCTGAAAAAATACATCATTGTATTCCTCAAAGCTACAGAGTCTGGAGTTCTGCACCTCAATTATCACCCCAAAGTACTTTATTCGTGGCTGGATAGCTGTACTCTGGCATGTAATTCTCAACAATCTGCTCCTTCAGCTTTCTGGTCACTTTCAGAACATGGTTTAGTGGGCATGGTTGGTGGCCAGACTCGATGATCTTGAAGGTCTTCTCCAACCTAAATGATTCTATGATCCCTTGAATTCCTAATGCTTCCAGGAACAAAATATTAAGTGAGCTTTGACATATGAGAATGACACCTCTCAGTAGCTGGATCCAATACTTAAGAGCTGGATAACATCATAGACTACAAAACAACCCCAAAACCTATTAAAATCCTCCATTTATTTTTTTTTAATGTGACATCATCAGTTAAACTTGAGAATTTGCTTCCTGCAGATCCTCTGCTTCTAAATAAACTTCAGACAGCAGTTTGGAATAACACAAGAATGTTATCAATAGCAAACTCTACAACTACAAGTTTGACTAATAATAGTCAATTATTCTAAGGAATCCTCACTTTTAAAGCCACTCTTCTGTAGCAAAATCTCAAGCTCTTTTCTCAGCTCCTCACAAAAGTCTTCCAGAATAAGGAACACTTGGTATGTTCTCAGATCCTGCCTGGCAATTCACAGGCCTTACGCCAAAACAACCTTGGAGAAGATACTGGCAGATCATAGATCACAGCATCCATTCTTTCTGCATTCAGGAGGGCAACTAGGTTTATTCACCTTCGCAGTTTTCCAAAACTGAATATAACCAAGGGAGAAGAGAACTGGGAAATCTATCTGACCTCCTCCTTAGTCAAGACACTCTGCATAGTTTCTACTCCATTTCTTAAATCTGTAAGGCATCTAATTAGTATAATTAACGAATACAAGTCTAAACAATTTTAAAAAATTGGTCATGCTTTACAGCAGAAGTAACCAACTTCCAGCTGGAGATTAAACTACACTTACTGATAATTTCATTTTATCAGAACCATACAAACGATAGCAGGGGACAGGTATGGAATAAGATCATATGAGCTATCTTACGCACATCTCTACAGCTTACTTTTGCAAAGCTTAGTCTTTCTTCAAGGGCATCCTAAATTCTCTTTCCCAATCCTACCTCACTTTCCACAGCTAGGTTTAGGGAGAGAGTCTACTCTGGACTAACAATAATTCAGGTGCTGAAGTTAGTGGCCTTATTCACTTTCGGAAAGTAAAGAGAAAGTCAGAAGAAACTTTAGAAACTGCAGTGGTAGGACTATGTCTGTCCAGTTGCAACCTATGTTCCACCGCTACTACTCTTGGTGAAGCTGCTCTCACAGATCCAATTTCATCTGTGAACCACAAGGTGCTTCTCCTGACAGAAATTTTCCACTTGCAGAGACAATCCACACCTCAGTTTGCATACTGATATATACATAATATCTGTACACTAAACACCGTTTGTGTTAGGCACATCTCATTGTTACTGCCTACATTAAAAACATATGCGAATATTTGCAATAATTAAAGCATTTACTTTCTTGACATGAAAGCAAGGTGATAGTATCCTGAGCACAGACAAACCTTTGTGCCCAAACCACAGACTTCTTCAGTCAATTTCATTCTAACTATCTCAAAAGAAAGACCAAACAACAAAGGTTTATAGTCAGACTCCCAGCAGTTTCAGATTCACTCCAGGTGAACACCGATTTCTAAGCATATACAGCTAATACACACACAAACTGCTAAGTTATGCAAAAAATGTATTACCAGTAAAACTGAATGTTGTTTCTTACTAGAATTATTTATTTGGAAGTAAAGACAGAAGTTACCGACAATCACACAAGAAGTCCTTACATGACTGTATCCTAATGCATTTCTGACCTTGAAAATCTTGTATGATCTATTGCTGCTGGAGCTAGGATACTTGAGATAGGTATCCACACATATCACTTATTTAACAGCTCACAGCACTGCTCTCCAACCACCCACCTCCAGGATGCCTCCATTCAGCCTCCAAGTAATTCTAATGTTGTTCTACGCACATGCCCAGGTGTTTGCTTCCAGAAGCTGCCATGAAGTTCCTGCCATCCTATCAGGCACCTGGAGAGCAACTCTGTTGGTCTGCAGAGGAGCAGGATTTGTTTAGAAATTGGTTTAAAATTACAACCTGAATATGAATATTGATATTCTCAAACCACTTTATCCCATCTGTCACACTAATTCACACTAATTTCTACACTAACTGTTTATGTATAAAGACTTTATCCCATCCTTTCAATTTTTTTAGGGTAAACGCAGTCTAAGAGAGCTGGCCAATAGTAATTGCCTTCAGCCAAAAATACTGGCTGCTTTAATATCAGTAAGCTAACAGAAGTCAGACCTTACATATCCTTTAACACTAGGAATCAAGTGTTACTGAATAGTTTTGTAAACAGTGACTCTCCTGAACAAATAATTAAAGAATTAATCAGTCATAACCTAGACTAGTAAGTAAAATCTTCAATACTAAAGCCACCTTGTCTCATCTAACAAAACCAAAACACAAATCTATCTCTGTAACAGGTCAGAGAAACCACTGCCTGAAAACATTTTCAGCAACAGCTGTTTTCTGAAATAAGCGAGGGCTAGTTGTGCTACCAAGAAATAACAGAGCTTTTCTTTTCAAAACGGCTTACAGGGGCAGGCATTAAACTTCTATTGCACTTGAACCCAATATGGGTCTACAGTTTCCCCAGGTGTTTTTGAAAATCCCACCCTAGAGCTCTCTAAGGAGGAAAGTAGGAGAGGAAAAGCACAGTAAAGGGAAGGAAGAACAACGACGAGGAAGGAAGAGGGTGAAAGATAGGAGATCAAAGACAAAAAGAAGGAAAGCAAAGAAGATAATTTATCCTACCAGAGACAGCACCTCTTGTCAGTCAAGACAAGAAACATTGCCTCCCAAAAAGAATCTGGCACCAGGAAGTGGCAGAGGTCATGGGGGAAGACCAAATCTGACCTGAGGTAAGAAAAAAAAATGGAATTATGATTATTTTTTTTTAACCTTTGTCTGTTGCTTCATCTTACTTGTGCAATGTATTTTAAAAAAAACCATTTTTTTTTTAATTAATGTCTTTCTTCAGCTGGATTTTGATAGTGATGACAGCGGGATGATCCAGATCAAATATGGAACAGGATCAATAGTATTTTAATAAAAATGTGAAAATCTATGTAAATACTGAAATTAAAACAAATTTAAAATACTATAGCGAAGCTGTATGAAATGATAGCTGTAAACAGTATATGCCACTGAAATGTCCCAATGAGTCAAAAATTTGGAAGAATGCACTTGCATCTATAAAACTTACTGCAGTGGAGTACAAAACCACTAATTCCTATCTTTAGGAGACTTTCCCGAGTGTCTTCTGGCAAGACATAAAATCTCTACCTTATCTCCCACGTGCAAATGGGAGAGACATCATGGTCTCCTGTGTCCAGGTTCCCTGTTTAATTGTAACAAAAAAGCTCTACCCAGGTCTCCAATTGAAAATGGGCTAACTTTTAGATAAAGTCTCCTAGAAGATCCAGATAAAGCAATCACAACAGATAGAATTAACATATTCATGAAATTCACTGCAGGGCCACAAATGGGCAATGAAAAGAGGAATTCTTGTACAAAGGCATATCACAGACTAAGCCTAAAAAAAATTTAAATATTTTAACATTAAAAATTATTTAAAAATCCATCAAACAAATCCATCCTCCCCCTAACACTCATTCAAACTACATTCTCAAAACAAACCTGGGGGTGGGGGAGTGGAATTTCCAAGTATGTTGGAGGCTCCAGTAACTTCTATCTGTACATTAAAATTAATTCCAAACTAGAACCAATGACTTCAAGTGGCAGAAATCAAGCCATCACCTGCATACACCTTTGAAATACAATTCTGAGACCTATGGATGAAGATCAGTTAGGCGAGTGATAAAAATCATATTAAAGCTGAAGACAATTCTATGATGATGCCCCACAATTTTCATTTGGTACTAACCTCACTTACCAACTTTGTAAATGTCAATAAGCCAAATAAAACTTTTTAAATAGCTCTAAACTGAAACCTTGGGTTTACATACACATTCTGAAACAGTGGAACTAATGAGTTTGTCTCTGTGCTCCACACTGAATTCAAAATGCTCTTACTTCATTGTATCAAAATTAATTGTAATAATGCTATGCAGACATAAAAATGTGGATAACCATAAGGATCATATGTGCAAAAAATTATAGGAGTAAGTTCAAAACAGGTGTTCAGGTGATGCTTCAGAGAAAGGTGTAGGAACCAAACGGGACGTAAGATTTGAGATACTCAACTGCCGCATTCAAATCTGAAATAGTTGAGAGACCTGGAATATAAAGTGTAAGATAAAATCCAAAGCTTTAATTGTTTAATCTGGGTACTAGGTAGCCTCAAGACCCTTCAGTGAAAAAATCCTCCACAATATCATTAGATACTGTATGAAAAAGCACTTAAGCTTTAATCACCCCCTTCGATTAATGAAATATCCTCTTGTATTCAGAAAAGGAGATTACAGACTCTTGCACAGATGATGCCTTTCTTTCAGATTCCCTCTCCATATCAGCCTCAGGTAAATACCTTTTCAATTTCCACCCATGCAGTAATTCCCCCTCACATGTGTCCTGAGTCACTAACAGCACAGCTGCTCACAGTGCCTTATAATGCTGTTTCTGTATGGGTAAACAACATTGCTGCCTATAGTTAAGCTTGTATATACCTCTTCTCCATTATGACTGCATTTTCAGTACCTGCAGGTACCAAATCCACTCATCTGCTCTAATCCTGTAGAGGGAAGAATGCATTAGATGTGGAAGATTTAGCCCAAGTGATTCCAAGAAAAAAAAACAAAACAACCAAACATGAAAACTCCCAACTTTGCTCTTATTAAAATATATGCATCCTAGTATCAATCAATTACCAGAATCCATAGGAAATGCAATCTAACACAGTTGTATTCCTTTCTACAAAAAAAATACCACCTCACTCAGTGCACCAGGGCATATAGTGTTCAGTAAACAAAAAGTCTATTTGTTTTATCATCACTGGTCAGTCTGAGCCTTTATGTATCACACACTGAAAAATTTGCATTGACTATGGATTTCTGCACTGCCTTTTCCCGGCAAGCATTCCTCTGTAGCATTTCAGTGTAGCACAAATATCAATTAACTAACTTTGAGAGCACTTCTAAGCAGTATTTTCCTTCTCTTGAAATAGAGGTAAACCAAGACATGTAAAGATTAAAACTGCAAGTCCACTGCATCCAGCTGCCCAATCTGAGATGCCAAAGGATGGATTTTTCAGAATCTTTGATTTTCTAGAGTTAAGTGTTTTTCAAAGCTTATCGCTCAGTTACTACAGTTGCAGTCATGAATGCTCAGATCCCCAAATCCCAAATCAGGCCTTCATAACATAAGGAGCAAACAGCTAACAACCACCTGTGAATTCCTGCTGAAGTGATTTGCCTAGTAGTCCACATAACTCTGGAGCAGAGGACCCTCTGCAGGAGGGTCGATCCAGCTTTCCACAACAAAACTCCACTGTCAACACCTCGACCATCCTTTCTTCCTGTAATGCCGCCTACGTGCTCATTTGCTGTACAGTCCCACAGAACAGGGGTCTAACACACAAAACCTTCCTGCACACCACACCCTAAGAGAGGCAGGGGTGATACAGAATAGATAATACGCAGCTGTGTAATTACACAATGCAGATACTCAAGGAAGGTTGAATTAGTGTTGTCTGTGCAACCAAATTCTGGCACATCCCAACTCCTGAGCACTGTTCTTCCAATCTGCTGCTTTGTCCAGCAGTTTCTTGAATATAGTTAACACTTTTTATATGTCACTATTCAGGTTTTTTTATTCCTTAACAGTAACTGAAGCAACAACAAAGACACACCTATGAACAGCGACACCCACAACTCTTCCTCAAATGTTATCAGCAATGTAAACATGCAAAGATACTTGAAAAGCTTTCTTTGTTTTATTTAATGTGTACGAATTTTATTTGTGCAGTACCGCTCAAGCAACTTGCATGGCTCTCTTCCCCTGATCCCTTCTAGTCACCACTAGTTCAGACAAACATTTGGAAGAGTTATATCACCACTGTCTTCTCTTTTCACCCCCAGCCAATAATGCTAAAAGTATCACAGTTCCATCCCAGTTTTTCTGCTTAAGATACTGGCTATTGACCTTTCAACACTAATCATTTAAACCTAATCTTTTTCTCCTGTTTCCCAAAGAATATTTGATCCATGGCATTACTACTACTCACAAACCTGAGAGAAAAAATGGTCTCTCTTTACACGTTTTTGGAGGACCTTGTTCACAGACTCTGCAGGGAGAGCAGCATATTGGTTCACACACAGTGTATTTCCCAAATCATCAGAGCCAGAAACCTTTTTTTTAAATGAAAACCTAGCTTCCTCAAAACCACCACGTATCTTGCCAGTTAAAATATCACTGATGTGTCCAGCTCCTTTTATTATTAAATGATTCAGTTTCTTACTGAAAGCAAAGTTTAATAATAAAGCAAATTACTGTGTTCCAGTGTTTCTAATCACATTTGCAGCTGTTTACATTTAACAGGAATATTTTTTGTCCTAAACACAGCTCTCACTAGTTAAATTATCACACTCACTTTCAGATACTGCACAACACCTGTAATTACATGCATTAATATGCTACCATAGGGTAAAACTAACAACAGTATGAAATACTTTCACATACATAGTTAGAAAACGCTTTGTCAGATTCCAGTATTAGTGCAATTCAAAAAACCTCATTGTTTTACATTACACGTCCAACTTTATCTGGATTTATTTTCTACAAAACAGATCTAAATAACAGCAACATATGAAAAAATTTGTGATTATTCTGCATTGTGGAATAGAAAAATTCCACATTGGGAGAAGATGTAAGCAAAATATTAAAATGCATCAGAAGGCAGAAAGTTATAACTGGTGTCACAGATGCATATTTCATTATTAAATGCAATACTTCACCACAACAGTATTTTGAGTACTTTGTATGAAAAATATGTATTCTTGTTACCTCAACTAAGAGCTTTACATGCAAAAATAGATTAATTCTACATTTAGTGGCAATTCTACAACTGACACTGCATGAAATATTAAAAGTTACACATCAACTGCTAAATGTTATTTATCTTGAGAGGAGTTTGTAGTACCCTTCCACAGCTCAAGTATGACACAGCTCTTGCATAATTATGATGGGCAGAAACTACTGTTGCTTTTAATATTTTCAAAAATTTTGTTATGGATAAAGTTTTATGTTTTGTATGATGATAATACAGAAAATGTCAACAGCCCAGGCACCCAAGCTGTTCACTGTACAGCTAGAAGACTGGAGCTAACACTACCCTTACATTAGCTGTTTTCAAGCGCTTGGTCTGTATTCAAGTGTAACTCTAGGATTTCTTGAATTTCAAAGACCAAGTTCTGTGCATTTGTTTTTAAGATGTGCTTATTTACCCTTCTATTACAAAGAAGCACTTGATTTAAAGATCTCTATGCAAGACATTTATACATACACACACACAAAAAAGGAGCACTGAGACTCCAGCTCCCTCAAATACAAGGAGCTTGAAGCTAGCAGAGAACATTTGGAAACTCATGGTCCTGACAGTCACTGCTCTCCCTTCCTAGGTTTGTTACCACCATCCATTCACAACTTTACTTCACATGGGACTAGGATTAACTGCAGAGCTTTGCTGATTCATAAGAAATGCTGACAAATGGGCACCCTCAAAAACAACCACCACTTGCATTGCTGCTAGCTCTTTAAAGCTTAAAGAATACATCCCTTAGCAAAAATTAGAAACAATGTATGGAACTGAGGCTGGGAGTGTGGTGCAGAGTGTGAGAGACAGAGAAAGCCAGGCCCTTGTATGATCAGTAATGCTGCAGCAACCCAGTTTCACAAATGAAGTTGCAAAAAATGGTCTTCTAATGATATTACTGGAAGTTGTGATTCTCTATTTTTCTGCTGTCCTGGGTGGTATCTACCGCCATGTGAGAGAATCATTGCCAGATGCATGTCCACAGAAAGAAAATCTGTAATATGCAGAATACCTTCTGGTATACTTTCTAGAGAATAACAAAAATTACCTGCCCACTCCTTGTAGGCTGCCAAATATTACACCACCACTACTCCTCAACAGAGGGGCTAACCCAGAGAAACACAGCATGTCACTCCCATAAAGGGAACAACATGAAATCCAAGACCAGGGGACGACCTCATGTTGCATTCTAGAAAACCAAAGGCAGAGAACAGCTAGTCTCTTAACACCAAATCACAGAACAAAACTGGCTTTGAAAAATTAGAAGTGACTAGCAATAGCAAGAGGTGGATAAACACTAACAGCTACTCTTGACAGTACTACCAACAAAGTCTCTTGAATACCAAATGAAGATTTCAAAAAAGAGCAACAATAACTCATGTTCTAGTTGTGCCCATTTTCCTGAATTCAGGAGAAACGTGAGCCCAAAGCTCATGTGTGAGATGAGAGCACAGTGAAAAAGCAGGCTGTGGTTAGACTTTTTCTGAAGGATAACAATTGCTCTTTTTTCTCTCTTTTTTTTTTAAACAACAGATTGTATTTTATGGATTATTACACCAAAGAAAACAGTCCAGAAACCCCGATGGAAAAAATTAAGCTTAAATCTCTATAAGATGCTTCATGGCCTATTTAAGGTCCCAAGACTTTGAGAATTCCAACATCTCCAGCATTTACCTTTCCAGAGACATCCTTTCCCATCATAAAACTGGTACAGCATCCAGTTTCTGTCAGGAGCAATCAATAAATCTCATTTGTAACTTAGAAAATGAACCATTTTAAAGGAAACACACAGAAAAGATACCAGTTATTAAACATGATTAAAGCTTGCTTTTTCCCTATACCATATTCTTCCAAGACAACCCTTCCCAAACTAGCCACATTGGATCAAAAAAACCTGTCAGCTGTGAATGACACCATACAGATCTGAAACAAGAATTACTTTTAGTATTTCATTTCCAAGGATTTCCAGATTTCTAACAGAATTAAGTGTCCAAACCCCTTTTCCATGAAGTTGGAAAAGCATACCTCCCATATTAATATGAGTTATTCTAACCCTGTGACTAAAGTTGACTAAACCAAAATATCTGAAGTGTGAAGAGGAGAATCACTGAGAAATTAAGAGACAGACCATAATTTTAATAAAAATATCACAAGGATACAGTGACAGATATTTTTTATTCTCACAGTGTTCTCATGGTTTCACTCACGCCATGTGTGCGCATACACACCTGAGGAGTCTACATCCACAATACAGAATTACCAAAACTCACACTCACTTACCAAGAAAAACAGACAGGTTTTTTTCTAACTAGGCATGTCTAGAAGGAACAAACACTGATGAATCTGCTTTGGAAAGAGAATATTAAGCCTGGTTTTGTTAACAGTCACTCCTAAAAATATCAACAAATAGGCAAGCAAGGGAATGTAACTTTCCCTACTACAAAAAGAACCTAACACAATAGAAAAATGTATGATACAGCCTCCATCAGAAACATACTTACAAGGAAACCTACTTTCAGATTTCCTCTGTCTTAACAAAAAGGCTGCTCCAGGACTGAAATGTCTTTTTAGCAAATGTGAGTACCTTTTATAACAGCCCATGCACTTACCACTATAAACACTAAAGAACAACACATGGTATCACTTCCGTAATTTTAACCTGTTCAAGCTAGAAAAGGCTTGTATTCTACTACTGTACTTTAAAGAGAGTATCATGGATACATGCATCACAGCAAAGACTTACAGACTGCATAATCCCACATCACTTACAACAACTTTGTGATCAATGCTCACTTCATTCGCTATTGTTATAAACTCCATCTTTAATCATAAAGAAATCCAGCATCTCCACCCACTTGGGAAAATACATGGGGGGGGGGGGGGGAAAAAGAAGACAGATGGAATTTGATACCCCTACAAAATTTTAACTTTAAAAAAAAAAGTTAGGGGTTTTAGGGAAGATAGTTCTTTGATACAGAAGCACACATACTTGCACAAACAAGAAGTCTGCAAAATACTGTGACGGCACACCGAAAATCCATTTGTCCAGCACCAAGCTACCAACTAGAAGCCAGCATTATCAGCCACAAATACGGAACTCTCCTATAACGATTCTGTCAAAACATTTTAAGACTAGGTAAAACAGAGAAATGAGAAATTAGCTAAGATAGAGCAAATGGAGACAGGTGCTGAA
>NW_010972661.1:145047-145316 GCF_000737465.1 Haliaeetus leucocephalus
CGCCGGGCCGGGCCCCGAGACGCGCCCCCGCCGCCGCGGCCTGGCGCTCCGCGCCGCTCACCTTCATGTCGGGACATCCTACTCCGGAGGTGGCGGCCCAGGCCCGTCTCGGGGCTCCCGCGGGCTGCTCGGGCGCCGCTGAGGCCTGGCCCCCCGCCGCCGCACGCGCGGAGCCCCGGTGCGAGAGGAGAGGGGCCGGGCCAGGAAGGGGGCAGAAACACAAGAGGCGGCGAGGAGCCAGCTAGCCAGCCGGCCTCCCTCGTCCTCCT
>NW_010972661.1:145546-174444 GCF_000737465.1 Haliaeetus leucocephalus
TCCTCCTCCCGCCCCGGCCGCACGTCGGGAGGAAGAGGAAATGCCCCGCCGAAGCGGCGGCGGTCCCGCGCTGGTTGCAGGGCCCCCAGGGCCTCCCCGGCCGGGCACCCCGGGAGGGCTGGCGGCGGGGGAGGCTGCGGCCCAGGTAACAGGTCTCGACGGGGAAACCACCAGGACCGGCCTGACCGGCGGACGCGCGTTCAATCAGCTTTTATGAGGGGGAAAGAGTGGCGGAGGCCAGGGCGCATGCGCCGAGCCAATTTTTCAGTCGCTGATGGCGTTACTCGTTCTGCCAGCCGTGGGGAACGGACGGCTTTCGGGCTGCGGACTCCAGGGCAGGCACAAGGTTGATCTCCTTCTTACTTTTTCCCCTTTCCCCCTTTGTCAGACCTGCAGAGCACTCCTGCCGGAAGTGTCCTCCAGTCGGGCTCCGGCTCAGTCGAGGAGGAGGAGGAGGAGGAGGCGGCGGCGGCGGCGGCGGCCGCGACCGCGGCCCCACGTGCCGTCTGTCATCACACTCCAGACAAGTGTCTCGGTCTCTCCACACCATGAGAACTTTTCGTCCCATCATGGTTGCTTCCTGCCCTGTCATGAAAGCAGGATAGTCTTGAGATCGGTGAAAAACCTGCAGCATGGCGCCATGCCTTCCCTGGTTCAGCTGTATGGGGTACATACATCAAGCGTCTTGATTCTGTGCTGCCTTTCTTACCATGACTTCCTGGCCTTCCCTCAGATTTCATCTGGAACAGCACCATCTCCCTCACCTTCTCTGTCCACGCTACTCCCACCTGCCTTCATTTTCCTCTTAAGTTTTCATCTCCTACCCTGCTCATGGCATTCCTCCGTCTTTAATCTTTGCCAGTCCAACACTTCCATCTTCACTACCTTACACCACAGCCCCCATATGTCTGCCCCAGCCCTGCAATTCTCGTACATTCACGTTGGTGAAGTACCTCCTCGTTAGTCTGTTTGGAAGGCCGTGAGGGCCCACACACCAGAGTGGCCTAAGCATCAAGCTGCAGCAAAAGGCAGGAATGAACAGTCGGGTGTTGAAAGGAGGAAGTGCCAACCTCATTCCTTGCACCACCTCCCTCCCATGTCAATTGTATTATATAGCCTCTGCTTCTCCCCCTTACATGCTTGTGTGCACTTCTGTGCCCTGTACTCTGGCCACCTGCTTAACTTCCATCTTCACCTTGGCCCCATGCAGTTTTATAAACACAGTGCCTACTGAGAGGGTGACCTGGATCCAGTCTGTCTAAAAGTCCAGTGGGTTGTGGGCATTTTCACTGGAAGCAAGCAATACCTGTGCATTGGATAAGCTGTAGGAGAAACTGGGGGTCATTTTGACTGATGGGGAGCAACGGCTTCACTGCTTCTGAAAGCAGGGGAAAGGTCTGTGACTGTGCAAGGAGTTTGCAAGAAGCACACCACAGATGACAAAAAACTGAAGATAGATCAGCGGCTGTCGTAAAACTCACTACCAAAATATGAATGTGGTATCTCCAGCATTTCACAGTAACAGTGCACAGAGCGGGGCAGTGGGTCACGTGTGAACTACTGCTTTATTTTAGCATCGGCATTTTTAAATGCAAATGGCAATTGGCTCACCCAGATGCAGCATACAGACCAGGTGCTCTTGGCTAATGCTGCCTTCCAGTCCCTAGAAGACCAAGCTAACTTGCAAGCTGGTAACTCAGCTGGCTAGCAATGTCTTTTCTCTGTGCGAGGCTGTGTTTCCCTGTGTACGTAGCTGCCTCTGAGGACTACAACGCTGTGTTGGCCTGTGCTCAGTTTTACCCTGTTTCTGGTGGAGTGGCCTCCCACAAGACCTTCTCCCAATGCACCCGGTAAAATACAGACTGCAACCCAGGCATGTCACTGGAATCTGGAAGATTCGGTCTTTGGTCATGGAACACCTTGGGCTAATCATCTTGTCTCTCCATGCTTCAGTTGCAAAATGGTTTAATAACCTTTCCTGCCTCTATTAGGTGTTACTCACACAGATATCCCTTGAGTGCACATGGTCCAGCACATGCTGGTGAGCCCCTCAGCACACGACTTTTCTGAAACACCCCCGGTGCCTGTGGCAGCCAAGCACAATTCTGTGGCCTCTTCTCCATCTTTGTAGGCTCGAGTCCAAAATTAAAAATAATTCTGTTATTATATACTGTTTTCTTGCCTTAAGGCCAGTATCTATATACAATGAGACAGTATAGGTAAAAGCCTTGGTACTTCTGGAATCACATTAGAATATGCCTGCATGTGTGATAGTATGTAAAATGCAGCTGCATTACATCCTTCAGTGGGAATTTTGCTGATAATCTTCTCTGCAAATGTAAGACACACAGGCTTTCAGAGATGAGCATGTGGCAACTCTGGCTGAGTATGAAAAGAGGTGCATAACAGAATTTGAAGGTCATTTCCAAGGTCATGGCCACCAGTAGAAAATATTCTTACCTTCTTAGGATTAACTTGATAATTAATAACTTGTACTGTCCTTGTTTTGAACAATATTATTTCTCAAACCCACATGCTGTTATTCCACAGGCAGAATGAGAAAGAAATATTTTAGTGAGGTTTATAAAGTTCTGGTGTGGCTGGATCCTTCTTTCTCTAAGGGAAGAGCCTGCCATAATCGTGTTTCTCATTCTTTCTCTCCCATGCAGCAGAATAATCCAGAGGTGAGAATTTCTATAAAGCCATGAGGAAAAAAAATTCAACATTAGTATTTTCCTGATGGGTAAACACAGGCTGAGAAATTAAAATGTACTTACCCGAGGTCATTCAAGGTCAGAGCCAGGCAAGGGATTAGAGGCCCAGATCTCACAGCTAATTAGGCCATTGTATAAGCCACAGTGAGAAACAGCAGAAAAATTCATGAATTTTCCCAACATGAAATATGATAAAGTTTGTGCCTGGAAGCAATAAAATTCTCTGAAATAGGGAAGAGATGCTTGTGTAGACTTGTGTGGTTCCTCTCCCTGCCACTGTAAAAGGGTTCAGCGTCTGGAGCAGAGCAGGACAAGTTTGGATAGTAAACTGAATAGTGACGTCCTACAGCAGGGTTCCTCAGTGGTAAAACTGTTGCATGAGGAGCCACTTAGTCCATTAATCTCCCTGAAATCTTTCACTGCTTTGTGGGCTACTGAAAGCCCACTGAAATAATGTTTTTGCTTGTTTCAGTGCTATCCCTACCAGGCTTCATCCATTTGAGGGAGTGATCTCTGCTTCACTTTGCTTCGACTTGTCGTTACCAAGGTTGGGCACCTTCTTGCACTACATGCAACCCTAGCTCCTTGTTGGTTTGATGGTTCAGCTTTGCATTTGGAGGTAAGGGATGCTGTCACCACAATGGTATAAAACTTGCATAAATCAGTTGCTTGGATCAGTCTGGCCATCATAAGATAAATATGGAACTGTGATTGCATACATCCTCAAATGTTAAATTTGTACACTGGTACATGTCAGGGCCTCCCACTGCACTTTTCTAACTGCTGCTTTTCTGCCTCCTCTTGTTCAGTAGTCGTTCAACATCATATGGAGCTGCTTACTGGCTGTGTTCAGCATGATCTGTAAAGAAAGCTTTTAAAATCAAACAGAGAAAGACAGTCTTGCTGCTTTCTAATTTATAAGAAAAGACCTAAAAGAACTTTGCATACTTACCTTCTTCTGTTTTGTTTTGGCATCTGCACCAAGTACACCTGTTCTGCCGTGGCAGCAGACCAGAAAACACAAAGGCTCTGGGACTCCTGTGGCTGGATGCTAGGTAGAAAATGGTATTTCCAGATAAATATTTCTCATGAACTGCATCCTTCTATGTTCCCAGGCCTACTGACAGCGTCTCACAATCCAGCTTGAAGTGTCCAAAGCACTGATGAACAGCACAAGCGAATTTGGAGTCATCAGGAACATAAGATGGCTTTGCTTAGTGGGTCTCATTTAGAGCCCCACTCTGCCGCTCATTTAGAGCCTTTGCAATGGAGTACAAGCATCCCACTGGAGGAGAGCGGGGCTTGAATTTTTAGCAGATACATCCCTCCTATGGGAACTGTGTTTGGCCTTGAAGCTAAACTGAGCTGTCGTGGTTTAACTCCAGCCAGCAACTAAGCACCCCGCAGCCACTCACTCACTCCCCACCCCAGCCCCAGTGGGATGGGGGAGAAAATCGGGAAAAGAAGTAAGACTTGTGGGTTGAGATAAGAATGGTTTAATAGAATATAAAAAGAAGAAACTAGTTATAATAATGATAGCACTAATAAAGTGACAGCAGTAATGATAAAAGGATTGGAATATACAAATGATGCACAGTGCTATTGCTCGACACCCGCCGATCGACGCTCGGTTAGTTCCTGAGCGGCGATCCCCCCCGCCCCCCCAGTTTATATACTAGATGTGATGTCCCATGGTATGGAATACTCCGTTGGCCAGTTTGGGTCAGCTGTCCTGGCTGTGTCCTGTGCCAACTTCTTGTGCCCCTCCAGCTTTTTCGTTGGCTGGGCATGAGAAGCTGAAAAATCCTTGACTTTAGTCTAAACATTACTTAGCAACAACTGAAAATATCAGTGTGTTATCAACATTCTTCTCATACTGAACTCAAAACATAGCACTGTACCAGCTACTAGGAAGACAATTAACTCTATCCCAGCTGAAACCAGGACATGAGCTAAGCACAACTAAATATGCTATAAAATGCTCTTCATCAGTTTAAACTTTTACTAGAACTCCTCCTTTTGAATGCTCAACACTGCTAGGATGTGCAATGCGAATGCTACACTGCCATGCCCATACTTTACTGGCAACCAGCAGCTGCAGAAGCTGTTCCATTTTTTAGACATGCGGTTCAGGTGTAGATGTCACATCTGCCATCTTTCCTGAGCAGTGGCATCCCCATATTCATGTGCATGTTCCCTGAAACTACTGCCTTCTCCCAAGGCCATCTGTAACAGATTTTGCACATTCCCAAAATCTTTTTGGAAGCCAGACAGGTGCTGTGAAGAAGTTGACCTGATTGGTACTTGTACACAGTCAGACATATGCATGCAGGCACTGCACAGAATTCTTACATATTGCTACACTTTTCCTTCTGTCAGGAAACCTATCTGGACTTCGGCAAAACCAGGACTGTCTTGTTAATCTCACCTTCCCAGACCACTCCACTTTGGAGTCAGCATTCAGAGGTTATGTAAAAAGAACTAGGCCTTAAGCCTCATTGTTTCTAAGACTATTTGTATCAGACATATAACTAATGATTAGAGATTGCTTTAGATGTGATTAATAGAATGCAGTTGCTTATAAAACAATATGCATAAACTGCTTATTTGTCCTATGTGTAGCCCCCACATGGCTGGCTAAAAACCCAGTCAAGCTGAATCAACAGAAGAAGGAGCATACATCTTAAACCTAAGGCATGGGAGTAAGTGATTAACTTTAGAACAAGATAAATCAATAGAATAACCTGAGTGATTTTCAGAAGTTCAAAGGTGATCTTTGATGTGTAAGAAGGTAAGTGATTGTGGTGACCCAAGACCTTCTGCTTACGACCACTAAGTTCAGAAGAACCGGGACACGAGAATTGATGAGATAAATTGATGAATGATAACGACATGGGAACCAAGATTGACTGGAAAATTACAAAGACTTTGGACTGGGATAATGGGTGGTAAAAGCATGTAAGACTGAGAAATTTTTGGAAGTTGCCATTCACTGCGGTGGTGGCCCAACTCTGAGTTGTTAATAAAGCAAACCTAAAGATACCCATGACTGAAAATCCTTTAACAGAATTGGTGACCCAGATGGGACTCTAGGACACAAGAGAGAAAGAGAGCAACTGGATATTTCTCTGGACAAACCCATTACCAACGCTCAATTGCCGGCAGAAATAATCAGGTAAGTTCACCCAAGAGACTTGGGCATGGGTAGTTCCAGATAAAATTATCCTGGGAAACTCTTGTGTTTAAACTTGCAAAAAAATATTAAGAAAGATGGGGTCAGCACCCAGTGTTGAAAGGGGGACACCCCTTTCTGAGGTTTTAGAAAATTGGAAAAAGATACCCTTGGCACAGGCATTGCAAAAAAGGTAATTGATAATATTGTGCCAAGAGGAATGGCCATTCCTGACAAGAAATAGAAGAGAAGGGCCAGTGGATGAGTGGCCTCCTAAGGGAACATTTAAACCCCATAAGCAGAAGTTTTTGAGAATGATTTTGGAAGAGTCCGGACATCATGATATTGATTATTGGTATATTTGGTATAATTGGGCACAACAAAGGAGGAAAACTCCCTTGCTGAAAATGAGGAAAAGTTTACTTCCCTCAGCCCCTGAGGCTGAGGGAACTGAACTTTTCTCTAAGGGTGTTGGCGTGTACCCAATGCGTTTGGACTACATCCCAAACCCAAGAGCAGGTCCAGGTGCACCTGCTAAAGTTCCTGCAGTAACTGCAGTAATGAGGCAAGAACCTTGGAAGCAAGGTGATTTGGTAGCTTGGCAGTCGAAGATGCCTTGGCTGCATGATGATGCTGAAAAATGTGCTCAATTGTTATCGGGAATTGTCACTGATTATAACCCTAGTTGGAATGGTATGAGGACTTCGCTGCGAGAATTATTTCAGGCAGAGGAAAGAGAAAAGATTTTTGAAAAGGATAGAGAAATTGCTCAGAAAGGTCAGGGGTTAAACCCATGGCCTGAACAATATCCAGAATGGAATCTCGCAACTACAGAAGGAACTAGGGCTCACTGAGCTGCCATTCAACAATTAATAGAAGCAGTTCACCAAGCTGGTGAGAGAGTAACTAATTGGACAAAGGTTTTAGAATGTAGGCAGAGACCTGATGAACATCCGAGTGATTACTGGGGACAACTGAAGACAACTTTATTGAACTATGGGGGCATGACCCGTGACAATTTCCAGGAGCCTTTAGCTATCTGTTTTTGTAGATCAATCTGCTCCAGACATAAGTAAATATTTAAGAAACATATGCCAGGTTGGCAGGGTGAGACATTAGCTAAAATTCTAAGTATTGCTGCCTTTGTTTTTGATGGAATAGCTGAAGAAAGACAAAAACAGGAAGAAGAGAAATTAAAAATTGAAAGAAAGTGAGAGCGGAAAGAGAAAGAGAGAGAAATTGGGCTGTTAGCTGCAGCAATTACTCAGAATTTTAACCCACAAATGAGAGGTCGGGGATTTTCTCGGGGGAGATTTAGAGGAAGAGGGGGGCAAAAAAGAGTTCCCACTGTTTCCCAACATGCTAACTCTTTAGAGTGTTTTTATTGTGGAAATTTAGGATGTATGCAAAGAGAGTGTCCACTGAGACCTGTTGCAACCTCAGGAGGACTTCCACCTGCCCGACCCCCATGACCTCATTCACGGTAAAGAATGGTACTCCTTTTCTCTGGAAACTAAAAGAGCAATGGAACCTGTTGGAATCAAGGTAGATGAGCGTGGTCAGATTTCTGCAAAGGTAAATGGTATTCTTGTTACTTTCCTAGTAGATACGGGAGCGACATTGTCTTTGTTAAATTTTGAAATCCCGAAGATGTTAAATGAAGCTATGATAATACAGGGGGTGGGGGGAGAAGAGATAAAATATTTGTCCACTCCTCTACCAGTAGTCTTGAATGGAACATTAGTCTGGGGAAGATTGGTAGTTTCTCCAGACTCTCCCATTTCCCTTCTGGGATGAGACCTCTTCCAGGAATTTGGCACATTTCTCTTTGGCGCCTACAGGGATCCGATTAATTGTAATGGGTTCTGAAGTAATCCAAGTTAAAGAACAAAAACGTTGTGATTCAAAAATACCACCTGAATTAGCTGGAGTTCCCAGAGAATTTTGGAGTACATCAGGAGATGAAGTAGGATTATTAAAATCTGCTGAACCAGTTGTGATAAAAACAAAAGGAGGGACTCCTCCTTCAATTTGGCAATATCCAGTTATAAATGAAGCCATTCCTAGCATTAGGAAACAAATTGTGCATTTTTTAGAAAAGGAGATTTTGAGAGAATGCCATAGTCCCTATAATACTCCAATTTTGCCAGTGAGTAAACATAGGACAGATAAGGATGGAGATCCTGAATATAGATTCATTCAAGATTTATGAGCAGTGAATGAGCATGTAATTGCTCCACACCCTGTGGTGTCGGATCCTAGTCTGATTTTAACCCAGATTCCAGTCTGGGCACAGTATTTCACAGCGCTTGACCTTACTGGAGCTTTCTTTAGTATTCCAGTTGCCGAAGAAAGCCAACCAATTTTTGCCTTTACTTGGCAAGGGAAAAAACTTACTTTGACCAGGCTACCACAAGGTTTTACCAGCTCACCAACAATTTTTTCTCAGATTTTGAAGAATGATTTACAAGATTTAGTTTTTCCAAATAAATCGATCTTGGTGCAATATGTTGATGATTTATTATTGGCAAGTAAAACTGAGAATGATTGTATTTGGGATACTGAATATCTGTTTATCCAACTTGTTAAAAAGGGACACCATGCATCTCCATCTAAATTGCAGTTTTGCAAACAGCAAGTAAAATATTTGGGATTTATATTAAAGCCCAGAAAGTGAGAAGTAGATCCTGAAAGAGTTCAAGCAATTCAAGAAATACCTAGACCAGTGACGAAAAAACAGTTGAGAGGATTTTAGGACAGGTAGGATTTTGCCGTCCTTGGATCCCGGGATTCAGTGAAATAGCTAAACCTCTGCATGAAGCAACTCAAAATGAGGAAATGGAACCAATCGCTTGGGGCACTGAGAGGGAGAAAACCTTTCATACTTTAAAGGTTGCACTCTTATCTGTCCCAGGGTTAGGATTTCCTGATTATTCAAAACCTTTTAAATTATATTGTGATGAAGCAAAAGGGGTTGCAAAGGGAGTGTTAGTACAAAGTTTAGGACCACATGAGAGACTCATTGCTTATTTTTCTTCTACATTGGATTCAGTGACTAAAGGAACTCCTTTTTGTATCAGAGCAATAGCAGCTGCAGCTGAAATAGTTGAGAAAACCAGAACAATTGTTTTAGGTCATCCACTAACTGTTTGTGTACTCCATGAGGTAGAAATTTTTTTAAAGCAATATATGAAGAAAGCTTTGTCTCCACAACGGGCACATAGATATGAAAGAATTCTTTTGTTGGCTGATAATTTGAAACTGGAAAAGCGCAACACTTTAAACCCTGCAACTTTAATGCCTTTACCCTCTGACAGAGAAAAAGATAACCACAATTGTGTTTATTTCGTAAGTGAAACCAGCAAGCCGCGGTGAGATGACCTGAGAGATCAACCTTTAGATAACCCTGATTTGAACCTCTTCATGGATAGCTCATCTTACTGTGAAGAAGGTCGAAGATGTACTGGTTTCACAGTCACCACAGAAACACAGGTACTGTTGGCTGGATCTTTGCCTGCACCTTTAGGTGCACAAGGAGCAGAAATAATTGCTCTAACTGAAGCTGCTAGATATGCAACTGGAGTAAGAGTTAACATTTATACAGACTCTAAATGTGCCTTTGGTGTTTGTCATGCTATGGGGATTTTATGGAAGGAAAGGGGTTTTCTGACTTTGGCGGGAAAAACTGTTGCCCACGGACAACAGATCAACCACCTCTTAGAAGCGATCCAATTGCCCTCTGAAATATCTGTGATCTATATAAAGGCACACACTCAGAGACAAGACATGATCGCAAAGGGAAATTCTCTAGCCAAACAAGCTGCTAGTGCAGCAGCACGGCAGGTCGTGTCTGTTATGTCTCTGTCACAACATGAAATAACATTTGAGCTCCCAGACGTGAATAAGCTGTATGAAGACCTCCCTGAAGAAGAAAAACAATGGACTCAGCTGGGAGCCCACTGGCGAGAAGGGCAGTGGATTCTGAATAACAAACCCCTCCTTCCAAAAAGGTATTTATTACCGATAACGCGGTGGCACCACGAGAGGACACATGGGGGACTGGAGAACCTAGCGCTCCGAATCCAGAGTCTCTGGGCAGCCCCGGGAATTTATACAGCAGCGAAAAGAATTTGTGAAGGATGTAAGCTTTGCAGACAATATGCTTCAGTACGAATTAAACCTCCCAGTGGGAAAAGACCTCCAGCCACCTTTCCTTTTCAAAAACTCCAAATTGATTATGCAGACATGCCAAAAACAATGGGGTACTCTTACATGTTAGTGATTGTTGATCAGCTATCAGGATTGTTAGAAGCTTTCCTGACTAGGAAAAATGATTCTAAGGCAGTAATAAAAGCCTTATTGAAAGAAATCATTCCAAGGTATGGGGTTCCTGAAGTAATTGACTCAGGTCAGGGAGTCATTTCACAGCTGCTATCATGATTCAGATTTATAATTCTTTGGGGATTTTTAATAAATTTCATACTCCACATCATCCCGAATCATCTGGTCAGGTAGAACGAATGAATAAGACATTAAAGGAGAAGTTAGTAAAAGTTTGTAAATAGACTAGTTTGAAATGACCCGAGGCTCTAAATTTAGTTTTGTGGGATATTAGGAATATTCCAAGGCAACTAATTAGAGTTTCTCGGGCTGAGATCCTTTTTGGGAGAATACTTGCTGTTCCAGGTACATATGTGCCAGCAAAGACTAACCTCTTGGATGGAGATGAACAGGTAACACAATACCTTTTGTATCTGCAAAATTCTTTTTTCCAAATGCATAACCATGCCTATTGGTATCAGGGAATAAGCCCTGAAATCCAAGTTCATGATATACAGACAGGGGACAAAGTTTATATAAAGAATTTCAAAAGAAAAAACAGATTTGAACCAAAATGGGAAGGACCTTATACTGTTCCACTAACTTCTTTTTATACCGTCAAGGTATCTGCGAAAGAAACTTGGATCGGTCATTCGCATGCCCGCAAAGAATCTGAAGAATAATGGACAATTGTAAAGTATTATTCCTTTTTGTACTCGTTTGTATTTTACCCTGGAGTGACACCTTGTGGACAAAATTTGCATTGCGCTATCGAGATGCCCGTACCAATAGAACTGTTATTACATATAGTGATTGTTCTTTTCAAATTTCGGGCCAAATTACAGGCCTACAGGCAAAGCCTGGACAGGTAATTTTTTTGGCTAGTTATCCGAAGACCAGACAGAGAGACCCTATTTATCCACTTCTTAATTCTCTCGAATTCTGTGCCAATGTTAGAAGTAGACTTGACGATTCGTGAGATACTTGGTCCAATGGTCATGGCTTTTCTAAACAGTGGTGGGGATATGGCATTCCAAGAACTTATCCTGTATATCATATTCACCTTCAAGAACCAACATGGGGAATTGGAACATGGTGCTTTGACCATCAAATGTGGGGAATTTATGGTAAGGGAGACTGGTGCTGTCATCGATTCCATCTATCGAGCAATCATTTTACTTTCAAATTTAGGATTGTAATAATCAAATGGGGACCTAATCTTCAGTGGAATTTTTGGCACTGTCACATGGATTATCCTCATTCATATTATAACATGTTATCTCTGAATGTGTTAAAACAATTTGTACGGAAACTTAGGGATGTTCACCAAGTAGAAAATGCCTGGAACAACAATATGCATGTGTCATTGATGAAATCTTTTACTAATAATCTAAATTTAAGTGAATGTTAGATTTGTGTTGCTCTACCAAAGACAGTGAATCAAGGATTTCAGTTAGTAGGAATACCGATTCCTAAAAGTGCAAACTGGAAAAAAAAAACCCCTGGCTTAATACTACTTTTTCCAAATCTTATGAAGAACAAATTTGGGAAGTTAGACTATCAAATTCAGGAAACTATTTACAAGTCCACTGTGTACAAAGATGCTATCCCCCAAGTGTTGATAATCAACATTTATGGAAAAATCATTCATTTATAGGAAATTGGACTCAATGCCAAAACACAACTTCTATCAACTCAGGATTGCATTTAAGTTGGCAAGCAGCTGAGGACTTGGGTATTTTTTGGTTATGTGGGAGCAAAGCTTATAAAGCTTTGCCTCCAGATTGGGGAGGTATTTATACCCTAGGAGTAATGTCTACAGATTTAGAAATCCACCCAAAAGCTGTGTCAAGTGCAACATGGCATAGAACCTTTTTAATTCAAACCCGAAGAACTCTAAATCCCTTGATTGAAAGACCAACAGGATTCCATTCATTTGTTAGGTGGTTAATTCCAGCTTTAGGAGTAAGTGAATTGGAAAAAGCAGTCTTAAATGTCTCTGGAGAAATTGAAAAATTAGCAAATTCAACTGGTCATGGACTTTTCACTCTCTGGAAAGAGGTAACTGAACTTTCAAAAATGACTATACAAAACTGAATGGCTTTAGATATGATTCTGGCTTCACAAGGTGGAGTTTATACTGTCCTAAATACCAGTTGCTCTATGTATACTGATCGATCGGAAGAATTAATAACAGATGTCCAGAAAATTTGGGATGTTAGTGCTACAATGCAACAAATTCAAAGAGGTGACACATACTGGGGATTTTCTGACACATTCTCTTGATTAATGTCTTGGTTTCCAAATTTGACTACTTAGGTGAAAAAACTAATTGTAATAGTCTTTGTTGTTATAATCACGGTAGTATGTGTGATATTGTTTTGTTTCAATGCTGTGTAAGTTGTAGCTCTAGGATAATACAGAAGATAGAGAAATGCGGAGTTATCAATATGATCACAGGAATGCAATGAAAAACAAAATGAGGGAATTGTAAAAAGAACTAGGCCTTAAGCCTCATTGTTTCTAAGACTATTTGTATCAGACATATAACTAATGATTAGAGATTGCTTTAGATGTGATTAATAGAATGCAGGTGCTTATAAAACAATATGCATAAGCTGCTTATTTGTCCTATGTGTAGCCCCCACATGGCTGGCTAAAAACCCAGTCAAGCTGAATCAACAGAAGAAGGAGCATACATCTTAAACCTAAGGCATGGGAGTAAGTGATTAACTTTAGAACAAGATAAATCAATAGAATAACCTGAGTGATTTTCAGAAATTCAAAGGTGATCTTTGATGTGTAAGAAGATAAGTGATTGTGGTGACCCAAGACCTTCTGCCTACGACCACTAACTTCAGAAGAACCGGGACACCAGAACTGATGCGATAAATTGATGAATGATTACGATATGGGAACTGAGATCAGCTGGAAAATTACAAAGACTTTGGACTGGGATAATGGGTGGTAAAAGCATGTAAGACTGAGAAATTTTTGGAAGTTGCCATTCACTGCGGTGGTGGCCCAACTCTGAGTTGTTAATAAAGCAAACCTAGAGAAACTCATGACTGAAAATCCTTTAACAGGTTTTGCCAGATCTATCCTTTACTTCTGAGAGCTTTCATCCTTCTCAGCAGTCAGTTTTTTATGTTTGTTAAGATGCCAGATCTTGATACAAAGCTAAAAGTGCCCCAGCTACCTCTTTCTCTCCTACTTTTCTGGCCAAACCTTTATTAAGAATTTGAGCCAAAACGAACACTGAAAATTCATCAAATCATTTTGTCCTCTTACAAAAATATTCCAAACTGACCACATACCCTTGTAATGGCATGGTTCCAGTAGGGACACCGTTCTTACAGGACCTAAAGTCACAGTGTGCTAGGAAATAGAAACAGTTTTTAAAAATTCTCCAAGTTCCAGCTCCGCTCTCTGTCAGAAGAGGACAAAGAAAAAAGAATTTATCCTTTCTTGAAATTATTATTACTATTCCTTTGGAGATTACTGGTGAACCAACTGATATGCCTCTACTTGGTAACCACAAATGTTGCTGTTTTTCTGCGTGAATGTATCAAACACAGCATCCCAAGCACTGTTCCAGTAAGGAGGAATTATCAGGGACTTACCTTGTTTAATGAAAAAGCACTGTTCCTGTGAGCAAGAGGAAGCAAATAAAACAGTATCTGTGCATCACTGTAAACACTCTTTTCTCTGCTGCTCAGATATATTTTATGCACGTTTCTCAGGGCCATGCTACGATACTCGTTCAGGCTATGAGCTAGGTTTTTATTACCCTCCATTTTTTTCTGCCCTTTTCTTCTCTGCTATCCCCACCCTCTTTTGAAACAATATCCGCACTTAAGCAGGTTCCCTATGAATTCAAATCACTGAGTGACCCTATCTGACCTTTTTGAGTGCTGCCCTGTGCCTGTTCTTGCAGTGGATGCTGCCATCGGATACAGGAGACAAGCAAGGCATAGTGGTTAATCTTTGGATCTATATGCCTCTATTTCAGTAAAATTTAAGCTGACTGCTACCTTATGCCTAGACCTATCAACTCATCTGCTGGCATCATGTGATGGGTGGGATGCTATGATGAGGTGGTTCAATGGAGTCACATACCCCAATCTCTTCAACTGGCCCAAGACTTGGGGGCATTGCAGGGGGCCTTCATGGCTAGGTCCTTTTCCATAAGGACCCTTGTGAGCAGAGGGGCCCTTTAGAAGTCACTGCAAAAATCTCATCAACTCCAGCACTACACAGGCTAAATGCAGCATGGGAAAGCATGGCCCTATGCTGCTTGTATCTGCTATGCAGGCAGGGAGTTGAGGAACAGAAAGTTGAAACTCCAATGGTGACAAAGAGACTGCTAGCATTTGTTGGAGTGGGGGGACATCTCTATGTACACCTGGCATTTTCAAACATAGGAGGACATGCGGTTACTGCTGTAAAAAGCCCATGCTATAAAGTGACAGCTGAAAGCTGGCAGCATGGGATATAAAGCCCAGGAATGAGGGTCATGTCCTGGCCATGGCTGCTGAGTAGCAATCCTGAAGTAAAATGGGTTATACCTCATCTTTCCCTTCCTCTGCTCTCCCTGTAACTTTTAGCTTGCATAGCTCAGACAAGCACAGAACCGCCAATGTATTAGCAATTAAAAAAAGAAATGAGAAAGTCAATACAGACTAACCTGGAGGGAACTGCAAAAGCACAGAATTGCTGGGTGTGCTAGGTGGCTCTCCCTGGTTCAGCAGCAGGCGCCTCTCCTGAAATTGTTTGCTGTAATATTTTTAGCTATTGTTAGTGATGCATGAGTAGTGATTTTGGATTGCCCTGGACCGAGTCATCCCTCATCTTCCCCTTCCTTCTGCAGTAACACAAGAAGATTTCAGCTCTGAGAGGGACCTAGCTATGCCTGGGATACTGCTAATGACAAGCAGAAGTCATCCAGCTTTTGTGGTTCTGTCCAGACATCCACTTCTAACAAAAAATCAGATCTCACCTAAAACAAATCTCTCCCATACATTTTGCCTTGAATGTCAGAAGCCAAGCAGTTTTCGATTCTCAATTTACAAGTTTTTAATTTTTCAGTTAAATAACAATCAACACTGACACTTGAAAATGCGTTTTTAAAAACAGATGTTTCTGGGTTTCATGTGCCTATTTAAAACACTGAAGTTATCTCATTTTTTTGCAGCCTTCAGCTGAGCTCAGGGTCTTTGCAGGCTAGACCTCTAAAACAACTTACCAAGATGATGGGCACTACCACTCAACTGGTAGCAGAGTGCTGGCACAGTGCTGCAAAGGGTTATATGCTTGGGACCCCTCCACACTGGCCATGCGCCTGGGCTGTGGGTACCTGCAAGTGGTCATTTTGGCTCATTTTACAGCAGAGAAGCTGTCAGTGCAAGAAGCAGCCAGCAGAGCCAGTGAGCACCATATGCTGTGATGTACAGGGAGAGTGTGTTCTCACTGTCCTGTAGTAAAACCAGGAATAAAACTCACCACATTCATGGTGTGGCTGGAAGCTAGAGCAGGGACAGGTGTGCATAAGCACCTTGGCTCTGAAAAGGGAAGAAGGTTATCTACCTGCCACCTTCTTGTCCTGGTGACAGACTTTGGCAGAAGGGGAAGCGCAGGGGATGTACATCAACAATACAAACACAGCTCCCTTTTCCTTTTCTTTTCCTCCTTCTAAAGCTTCTTGGTAGCAGCATAAGCATTTATTCAGCTGTTCTTGTGTCTGTTGGAAAGACGACTTGGACAACAAACAGGACACATGAGGAAATGTCATGGTTTAACCCCAGCCAGCAACTAAGCACCACGCAGCCGCTCACTCACCCCCCCCCCATCCAGTGGGATGGGGGAGAAAATCAGGAAAAGAAGTAAAACTCCTGGGTTGAGATAAGAACGATTTAATAGAACAGAAAAGAAGAGACTAATAATGATAATGATAACACTAATAAAATGACAACAGTAGTAATAAAAGGATTGAAATGTACAAATGATGCGCAGGGCAATTGCTCACCACCCGCCGACTGACACCCAGCCAGTCCCCAAGCGGCAAATCCCTCCCCCCCCAACTTCCCAGTTCCTAAACTAGATGGGACGTCCCATGGTATGGAATACACTGTTGGCCAGTTTGGGTCAGGTGCCCTGGCTGGGCATGAGAAGCTGAAAAATCCTTGACTCTAGTCTAAACACTACTGAGCAACAACTGAAAACATCAGTGTTATCAACATTCTTCACATACTGAACTCAAAACATAGCACTGTACCAGCTACTAGGAGGACAGCTAACTACATCCCAGCTGAAACCAGGACAGGAAACCACTGAAGTAATTAATCAAATACACCTATACAAAGCAACCCAAACCGCAAAGAATGAGAAGCCCAAGCACAGCAAGATTTCTGCTGCAGTGGCAAGATCACTGCTCATGAGCAGTACCGATATAGCAGCATTACACCTGTCACCTGACAATTTCAGATAAGGGCAGAGGTACCAGAGCTAGCATTGTACCCACGGGAAGCAATAATGGCAGCATGTCCTAGCAGCTCAGTGCATACACACATATGAAGCAGCTGCGCCCAAGTAGCTCTGGGTGCTCAGGCTGGCTTGGCTAAAGTCACACATGGCATCTCTTCATTCACTTAAAACCCCTGCACTGTGGTGAAAACCCCCAAGATTCAGTTTCAACAGACCAGTGGATGAGGAGGAAAGGTCTGTCTTTGCCCTTCTTCACCAAAGTCCCCAGTCCTGCTTCCCAATGAGTGATGCAACCACTTCTGCACCTGCAGTAGCATGCTCGATTTCCTCAATTAGGCCCAAGTCCTCCCCTGACTTCCAAAGAGCAGGAGCAGGTCCTCTTGTCTTTCAACTCGTATTCAAAGAAACAGCCAGTAATGGCCACCACTGCATTACAGAGGGACCAGAGAAACTTAACATAACCAGGCTGGCTTTAGGGGACCAAAACTTCCCAGATTGTGAAGATGCAGGAGTGTAGCACTCTGGCTGGACGCCCGTCTCCAAAAGGTGTAAACTGGCCACAAAACCCACACCCTGAGCAAAGGGGTTTAGTCACATGGCCCTTTTAGAACACCAGGACTCAACAGAGTCCAGATATGGTACAAGGTGTCTAGTGTCAGAGGAGACATCATTTCAGTTAATGAAAAATTGCTCTCTAATTAACACCAACAATTTTTAGGGAAGCCCCTAAATTTACCTAAATTTACCCTAAATTTACCATTTAGCCCCTCCCAGAATACTTATGCTCGAGCCCTCTGTGGTGCTATGTATTGACTTACCAAGCAGCTGCTCTTCCGTGTTTAATTAGCAGGTGTGAAGTTAGTGGTGTTGCATGGAGTAAGTTATGCTAGTTACACCTGTGCTTGCCTGCACATAGCCAGTGTCAGTGAACTCAGGGTGAATTTCACACTGCCATCTAGCGATTAATGTCCACTTTCCCTGCTGGCTGCAGCAGAAAAATGATACAGCAAAGATTTTAATTCCCCAAGGCTGAAATCTTAGGTAGGCTTATATCCCATGGCTTCTTGAAGAACAATGATGGGTGGCACATGTAATAAAGCACAGAGTCCTAGGTGCAAGGAGCTTGCATAGGACAGCTGATGTAGACATCTAGACATCCTGAGGTGGGGTTCCTAGCGAAATTTGGTGAAGCTTCTATTAGCTCTTCCTGCCAAGTACTTACAGAAAGCTAAATAAGTGCATGCACCCTCAATTTTGGCAGTCTTGTCCTGAATGTTCATATGCAGACACTTGTGTGCCTCTTTACATACTATGATGCTTTTTTTTTTCCTTTTCTGCAAATTCAGGGCCCACCCTAGCAGCAGAAGGTAAGGTATTCTTTGTAGAGCAGGCACAGGGAGGCCCAGAACTTGTAAACGTGTGCCTTTCCTAACAGTGTCAACAGCATCACTTCTGGTCCAGGAATAAGCTCTTAATTTTCCAGAGGGTGTATGTTTTAAGCCAAGTGATGCATTAAGATAAAAGGATGCTGAGCAGAGCAGGGATGAATAGAGAAAATAACTGTGTCACTTTCACACTGTGACTTCTGCTAGGTACAGATCATCCCTATTTGAACACTTAAGCATTGGATTACAGTGGAGAAAAACAAATGATTGTCTACTTTAGACATTTCTGTTCTCTGCTTCAGATTTCATCCACTGTTCACTTATATTGAGTAGGCACCCACAGAGAGTGTACTCACATAAATGTACACAGTGTACTTTAAAATGACAATGTTATTCATGACCAGACAGATCAGTCCAGACTGCCAGGGATTCTGGAAAGGACCTGTTATAGGAGAAAAATAATGTACTTTTTACATGCAAATGTGATTTTTTTACGCTTTGCTGTTAGAATGTATTGTACCAACAGCCTGACAGTTCAGACTTAAAGGGAGAGAAAATGTTTTCAACTTGAGGTATTTAATAAGAGATGGTTATTTACAAGGAAAAACTAAATATTGAAGGATGTTTGATACTGGTGGACTATAAGTAAAATGCCATACTGCCACATTAAAAGGCTTACTGAAACTCAGCCAAACATCGTTTTACCCAAGTTTTCCTAATCAGTCCGCCTTAAGCAGAAGATACACTAGGGAAGCGTGCTGCCAACCCAAAAGCCACAGGGGTAGTCACCAACTAAAACCAGAATTAGAAAGTACAAAGAAACACACACCTTATCCCACAATGACCATAATGTGCAGAAGGCACTGATGTTCAGAAAAGGGCATGAGCTAGGCTGAGCAGCATTTTTCACATTCTTGCATCCACCATGCCATATCTGGGACATCTGAGACATGTGAGTCAAGGTGTTAATATTCTCTCTCCATTCATGTGCACAGGGTAAGAAAACCACAGCTGCAGTGTCTCCCCTGCCCATTTTGAACTTGCACATAGGCAAATCTACCAGCATCTGCAAAGCCTTCGTGTAATCCCATAAGGGATGACTCCACACCATCATGTAATGTTGTTCCCTTACCCCTTTGTTCTAGAAGCCACAGGAGGCTTAAGGCATTTTGTGCTCACGTAGGGGCCCATCCCTCCATAAGCCCCTTGTCACCACTGCACTGTGTGAATCGCCTGCTAGCACTTGGAAAAAAGTGTTTCGCACGGCAGGAGCGATTAGAAACCTCACTTCTTCCCTGCTGGAGGATTCTGGTCCCACAGAAGGTCCAGCCGAACAGCACACTCCTAATCTGCCTCAGCACAGCCAGACAGCAACTGATAGAAGCATTTTGTGCTAGCTGAGGTGGTTTTGTACTGAATAGATTAGCAAGGACTTGCACGCTGTTTTGTCAGCCAAGTTGCAGAGACAACAAGGTAGAAGTCAGTAACAGCTTACACAGACAGACGCACACAGCTAGACCAACGCAAGAACATCAGCCTCTGATAAAAGCAGGCATAAGGAATTATTTCACATGCTTTAATAATTCTCCAAACTTCACTGAATGTTCCAATTACACTGATTTACAAGGGACAGTTGTACCATTCCAGCACAGCTCTTCAGTAATAAAATTGTACGCAAGAGTCACATCACTACACACAATCAGTAACGAGTAGGTTTTCTTGTACAGATGAACCCTTAGGACAAATGAGTTGGGTTTATCTCCCGATTATAGGTAGTCAGTGCCAATGCCTATAGGTTAAAATTCATCTAACAATTCCTACTATAAGATCCTTTTCTCTATAGCTCATACATTTTGTCAAGCTCCCACTTCCATGAGAAAGATTCTGCCTCAGACACATTTTTAAAATTAAAGGCTTGGTAGCTGCAGTTGCAACCTTGCTGGGCATGCTGCCATTTTCCAAGCTCTGACAGCTCAGTACTTCTGAATATGGTTGACTACCACAGAATTGAGGTGCCTTTTGAAGAGAATTCTAGCGCTTCCTTGCAATCTGACTTACAGTAAACACAAACATCTGAAAGAAAAACTGAACACTTCTGTTGAAATGTGACTTTTTTTTTTTTTTTAACCGGACTCTAGTCTCCAGCATGTTTTTTCTTAGGATTTGCATTATTTGTTTGGTCACACATTTGTTTTACATGAGATGAGGTATTTTTCTGTTAAAGTACGTATCTAGTTATTCCTTCACTGGTAAACTTAGCTCAGAAATGGCATTATCTTTGCAAGTATCACTATGCTTGTATAACCAGTATAAAACCCTACTATCTGTGTCAGTAGATTACCAATTACTTCTAGACATCGTTTCAAGGATGAGAAGGCCATAAGTTGACCACATGTAAGAAAATAGTCTAACAGTCCCGTCAGAGGGTCCCATCATTCTTGACACAGAAGCAAAACAGGGCAAAATCTAAAATCTTCCCTCACACCACAAGTGACTAAGAGATCACGTCCCAAAATACACTGTCCCAGTGGACACTGTTCCTCATCTTACCTTGGACTGAGCTATTTTCTCTGAAATTCATGCCAGTGTCTATAAAGAATACCCTGCCTCATTCCAAGTGCCCTCTGAATTTTGTTTATGAAAGATACAGGAACTTAGTAACACCCTAAGAAGAGGCAAAATTCTGTTCCCTCTTCACTGATGATGTTTAAGGATTGCATTTGCTTGTTGCATCTCTCTGAGCTTTCTTGACTGGTAGTGGCAAATACATTACTTTGCCCTGAAGACCTTGAACATCCTGTCTGATTAGTACTCCACATTTAGTGTAGTTTCAGTTAGGAACATGGGGGTAAAAACATACACTTTTTGTTCTATGCTGGAGCTTCAACTGTGGTAAAAAAAAAAGGCAAAAAAAAAAGGAAGGTAACAAATCTCTAAAAGTTTGAAGTTCATGTCCATTTTAAATGTTCACGTATCACTATAAACATGTTTTCTCTACTGTTGGGAAAGCAGCACAAACATTAAAAAAAAAATGTAGCTTTCATATACTAATTCTACTCCCCATGAGTTGTTTTAAATTTAAAGAATGCATTTAATTAACATATTTCAAGCATTTAAAATAATCTCCACTGTGGTTTAATTACAGCAGCAGCTTTTAATGTTTAGTATCAGAAACACTGTTCATATTATGGAATAAATACTGGTATTTATTTGTTCTCTTTATGATCATCTCCAAGAAAATATTTCATATCAAACAAGCACTCCACGCTAAAAAACACAGTTTGCAATAGCCATTTACTGAAAACAGGGCAGATGCAGCAGTTTTCTTGTACAAGTACACACATCTTTTGCAGTTCTGTACTGCAGGTGCCTTTTATCTTTCATAAAGTGGAGGAAAAATACTTCTTGGCTGAATATATGCATGGAGATGATATGAAAAGCCTATAGAAGCAACAAGGTTAAGACATTTAATGAGAATAGGTCCCCAATAAAACCATTCCTTCCCCTCCAGTTCAGTGAAGATACATAACCTAACCAGTTAGTTGTAATCTCTTCTGATGTATAATTTCAGTTGGGTCTGGTTACAAAGGGTGAAGAAAAAAAAGAATTTCAGATTTTCAGCTGTCTGAACAGAATTAAAAAAAAAACCTAAGGAGATTTCCAGGGTCCTCAAAGCATTTTTCTTGACTGTGCATATAAGAATTCAAGGCTCCACTGAATATGTCAAGTGTATGGAATGTTTCTGGGATGAGAATACTCCAGTGCAAAAGACACCTCAATGCCATAGAATCCAATATCCCTAAAAGCGGGTATTTTATCTCTATTAGCATCTGAGAAGAACTGACTATCCACATCTAAAGACCAAAAGAAACAAACTAGAAAATTTCAAATACTTTTAAGTTATCCATTTTTATTAAAAAATGACACTTGGGTGTTAGTTGCATACAATAGCATGTGCTGTCAAGTGTTGCATAGCTGCTCGCACATCAGGCAACAACTGCAGCACCTGCTTGCACTAACCAGAAGTAGGTTACTTCATATCCACTGCAGCTAAGGTACCTGCAGTCATTACTGCAGCATGTGATGTGGCTGTGTTAGGAACCATGAGTGGATAAGCCAGGGCATGAGAAATTGGTTTAGTGCCTTATAAATAGCAGGCACAGCTTTATGTATTTATTATTAGGAAAAAAACCCTTTATTTGGTACATTTCAATAATTAAGCCTTAATACATTTCTTGACTGCACCTAGAGCTATCACCAGTAGCCGCAGCTACCCAAGACTATACAGCACTCTACACTCCTCTTTCATTCCAATACCTCTTCACCAGGAGAATACTACACTCGATTAAACTAGTTGATGACCCTACTTAGTACTGCTTTACTAGCTGTTCTAGCTTGAGCGCTTAGCACTGTTTTCTTCCATGTTCAGTTACTCCTGCTTGTCTGTCAGTGTGCTCTGTTCAGTGCCTGAGCTGTGCTTGTTCTTAAGGGATCTTCCAACATACCTCCAGTATTCTTTTCGGATGGTGTCTTTTTCTTTAGCCAGAATTTCACACAGCTATGAAAGAAAATTGAGATTGGAGTGTTATACCAAAAGCTTATGGAATCCTTAATTATCTTTATAAAATGCATACAATATATGGTTCAGCCAGTATTAGAAACACCTTTCTTAGAAACATTTGTTTTATTCACCAGATTTGCAACTGTCCAATGACCTCAAACTGATGTCAACTCCAATTGGTAGTCAACCAATCTGACACTGCACAAAAATCTCTCCAGTCCTATTTCAGTTGCAACTGCTTCCCTGTGACTTTCTGTTCCTACCACTCATCATCTACCACAGCCTATTCAGTCTGTAGCATACTGCAGTGTAATTGTGACTTCCTGACAAGCTTGACTGTCTTTGTGATCCAGTAGGCTGTAAACCACTTCTTTCAAAACACTGGGGGAACATCCTGCTCTTGCATCTTCAGTACTCCTGATGGACTGACAGGAGATATTTTGCTTACGTTTTTTCTCTTGGCAGACTGTCCCAGAAGGACTCTTTATGCAAGCCAGTAACCTTCTCTCACAACACGTTAAGAGCTGGTGCTATACAGTACTTCTGCATGTTCTATTCTTATATTATTTTGATCTGGGTGAGCAGTGAGGCACAGCAGAAGTCAACCCTACTTGCAGGATATGCTGTGTAAAATTTATATGGTATGAACACTGTCTACAAATGTCGTAGTCAATTTCCTTTTATTATGCAGATGACATTGCCTTTCTCAGTGAACCAGAGTTGAGAACAGGAGCTTCGATGCCTAAATAGGTGAAGAAGTCAAACTCAGTGAAATAGTATAAAGGGACATGAATCTGGGAGGTAAAGCTGCACTGGTCCTGGAACACAACAAAGGGAAAATGTTGAGAAAGAACGATGTTGGAACACAGAGACTCCAGGCAAGAACTGCAGCTCTAATTACACTGAGTTCCAGTCTGCCCCACAGTGAATGAAAAGTGTTCTTGTAAAAACTACACTGCAAACCACAGCAAGTTCCCTGAATATGAAACACAGGGAGATACTCAACATTGCCAGAAGCAATTTATTCTCTGTAGGAAATGGTGCCTGACATTCCTTACTGACGTCCCCAGTGCCTGCTGGCCTTTAAGCTAATTCTGCCAGCTTTCTTGGAAAGAGCTAAGAAGTGCAAAGGGAGCTTGAGATTCTGTTTAGATATAGATACTCTGAGAAGAAGATTCACTAACCTACAGAGAAGAAAGTGAGCTCATGCTACAAAGTCAGCACTGGGAACTCCTCAATTGTACAAAGATCAATCCCATTTTGTTGGGATATAAAAAAGAGAGCAATAGATGGCATCCCTGAGAAGCAAAACCAAGCTCTCAAAACATACCTCCAATGCCTTGTTTAGTGTTTCCTCCTTGTTATCACACTGGTTTTCAAGCATATCTTCATACATGTCCACAAGAAAGGCAATCAGATAGGGTGAGCTGTGGCTGGGCTGTAAATCCAACAGTTGCTCTAACAGATTTGGATACTCAGAAAGACCACGATCCTGTAGAATCCTAGAACAGAGGTTAATAGGCTTGAAACATAATGCTGAGATACTTGATGTGAAGAACTAAATTTTTGTTACAACTTCTTTATTTGGAAATCAAGTTTTGAAATAAGGGTGCAAATACAAGTAAGGCAGAAAGTAAGCAGAATGCAGCAATGATACAGCTTCATGTTGTAGTAAGCTGCTATAGTTATGCTCAACTGAACAGAAATTAGCCTGAAAGCATGCTCATTACTTCCTACTCTATGGTCTTGAACCCAGTAACATTACAGGTTAAGTTTTTAAAAGCCTGAGAAGTACTTGCAATCCTCCTCAAGAACTACAGAGCCAGAAACTTAGTTGAAAGTTACAGAGAAATTAGGTTAATATATTAACCCCTTGTGGAGGTTTTTGCCTGCCTGCTTAAGTACACCACACTAGAATGAACAGCAAAAAGCTCTTTCCAGTTAAGAGCTAGGCATAAGACACCTTCTACAGATATTCTCTTTGCTCCACAGAGAAGGATGCCTCACCCTTTTAAATAGTTCCAAGCGCTCTCATTATGTGGCACTGCTGTGATCATCTCAAGAGTGTAGCTGTAAGAAAGATAACAGATCATGAATATAACCACTAACAGCGCAGTTAGAAATTACTGGAATGTGCTCAGACGCTCCCAAATACATCCCTCTAGTCTGTATTTCAGTCTTTTTGTGGATCATCTCAGCTGGGTCACAGATCAAAAATGTCTCACAATATAGTCTCGGAGAGGCAGACATTGTGAGAACTGTTTTAAATTCTGCAATGTTCCATTTGCTGTGTTTTATACAATAATGAAACAGTTCTCAAAATTATGAGCAGTAACACTAAGAAACAACACGGTATACTTTCCTGGTATGCTAAAGAAATAACTTGTGTCTTGATGCTCAGAAATGGCAAGGGGCTGAAATGTTCTGGAGTAATCAAAGACCAGGATGAGCTATGTTAATATGAGTGCATGTGGTATGTTCTGTACCTATTTGCAGAACTTTCTTCATGAGGCTGCACTTGAGCAAACCCACAGAAAGGCCTGAGCTTTCAGCTCATGCAGCCTTCTGCAGCAGTTCTTTTAAAGTAGCGGTTAGGCAACTCCTCTAAAGGCAAAGCAACAAGAAGCACCTGCCATGTAGTCACAAAGCCACATTTCATCTTCATAAAACAGACTTTACCTTCTGCCCTTCCCCAACATAACCAGGCATTCAGCTGATTTTCAGAGACAGCAGATAATGATAAAAAGTTCTATAAGCAGTACGGGAAAAAAAAAACCAACCCTAAACCTTTTTTAACCTTCTGCAGTCACTATGACAAAGACCGAATTTTATAAAGCAACAAGCAACCCAAGTACAGTTCTATAATGACATCTGGGAAGCCTTAACCTTAGACAGTCCAATTCTTAAGACGGTATCCAATTATCTTGAACATAGTACCACGTATAAACAGATCAAGGGAGTATGTCAGATCTAACCTTTGGAGAGAAAAGCTGGAAATATCCAAGCCTAAGTCATGGAAATGGTTCAGATTTATTAATCTGCAGTAAAGTTATAAACTGGAAGAGAAGTACAACTACGGCAGTTTGCAAAGACAACTGTGAAAGGTTGTGGGGGCTGGGATCCTCTACGAACAAAGTACCAATGGACCTATTCAGAGACTCAGTCTTTCGTCTGAAGAGTAACTCAAAAAAACTGCAGTACCTTCTTTTCATTGCTTCTTCACTTCACATCACATCTTCTCATAACCATCAACCCTGATAAGCAGTCTGAGATGCAAAGACCATACAGTGAAGCTTCCCTTACCACCATCAGTAGTAAAATAACTGCCTAGAAGCCCAGTCTGTCTCCAGTTACAAACATACCACTTTTGAAAGAGTTTCCAAAGCTCATTTTCCTCAAAAATAGCCAACTCACACAGGTAGTTGTATTTGTGCTGACCACATACCCTTGAAAGCTCCTTTCTTTTTCCAGCTGCATCAAATTCCTCACAAAAGGCAATTCTTCCTACAATCCACGTCATCTTTAAATCATTGTGGCTACTGTACTACTAAATAGCAGTTTAGTACAATATTGCAAGTGCCTCTCCTTCCAAGCTTTCTAGGGGTAAGATGTAAGATATTAATGAACAGCACAACTTATGTGGTTCCAGTGTCACAGATTTTCTGCAGGTTGTTCCACTATAGCTAGCTGACTATAAAAAGCCAAAATTTTTGTTTGCACAATAAACAGCAGGGTGGGAAGACAGATTCATGAGAATAGCTTGCCCAGGGTAAGCTTAGCTTACGCCAGTACTACTCAACAAGTCAGTGGTACTGAACACATCTATATATGCACTAACACTTGATCTGCTATCCATGAGAGTAAGCCCAAAAACCGCATTAAAAACATAGAAGACAAGCCCACAGGGACTGTCAAAATATTCCTTTGCTTTCACATAAGGGAGAATGCTTAATGTGAGCATGAACAGCATTACTAACTGGACTTCTCTGTCTAGGACTGCTGGATCATCATAGCCAGTGGTGTTGAAAATTACGAAGTGTCGCTGGTTCCAAACAGAGTTGTTTCTCACATCCTCCCTCAAAAGCTGGTCTACGTATTCCAGTTCATTGTCCCATAACTTGAACTCCTATGGAAAGGGAAGGAAGAGACAATATCACAATCAAAAGTTTTTATTTTTTAAAATATATTTTCCTTGCTCTTAAGTTCTCTGAACATTAGATACAGAGACTTTTTTACAGAGAGCAACACAAAGTTCAAAGAAAAATAAGGAAGGGTGCAAAAAGAACACGCTACACTATTCAGTTGCACACAATGGTATTAGCTCATCATTAAATTCACACACATAACAGTAAGCAGCCAACAATAGACCTTTTTGAATTCACTTCCTAAAAGGCAAGTTTATAACTAACCTCTACCACACATTAAAATGCAATTGGTTCTCTCACTTCAGCTTTAAGAAACAAAGTGCCAAATGCAATTCAGATTGTATTTAAGAAGCAAAACTCTACAACCTGAGCAGGTTATTTAGTGAATCAAGAGTTCTGTGGATACAATACCTGAATAACCCATTGTCTGTGTTGCCATGCATGGTAATTTTTGGCATCTTGGTTAAGAATGTCAGCTATGAACTCAAGCTCTTGGGATGGATCCTGCAGCCACTCCACCAACACCCGTCTGTGATGCCTAATAAGAAGAGAAGGAAACTATTTTTAGAACAGTCTAAAAATTCTTTGTGAATATGTGGTCTGTATTAAAACAGCATATAGCAACCGCACTACTTAGAAAAAAAACACTAGTTAAATACTTCAAATTAAATGTACCAAAACATTTCACTTGGCTCTGAGAAATATATGATACTCTTAACAAATTCTAAGTACACGTACATATTAGCCAATTGCCTCCATTTAGACAAGTTATGTTTACTTGAAGTGACACATTTCCACTTTTAACACTCATGTCCGAAGTCTTCAGCAGAATAAAATTTTCTAGTACTACATAATTTCTCTAGCAATAACAGCACTGCTGTTTTGCCTATTCCCATTCACTTGCGAAAAACGCAACAATAGGTAAGCAAGCTCCAAAGCCAATAAAAGAAAAAACATTCATTTCTATTTGTCTTTTTTGTTTGCCTTTCCATGAGTCACTTTTTTGACCTGTCACACTTATTTTAACAGTTTAAAAATTGAAATAGAAAAAAAACCCAAGACCATTTTAGCATGTCATAATCATATGTTTAGAACAAACTGCCAGAAGGGACTTTGGCAGTGATACTGTTGCAACTTCATTTAACTCCTTCACTACTGCCACTGCACTAGATGCAGGAAGCAACTCTTAACAATTTTTAGGATCAATGATAACAACTTATTCTAGACAGTTTACAAAACAAAAATTATCTGAAAAAATGTTAAGAACTGAGAAGAAACCAGGATTTTACCAGACTTGGTAGTTCTTTGGCTGGTCTTCAATGATAGCTGTAATATACTTAAGTTCCTCATGGAGATCCTTTCCCAAAGACTGGAGGAGGACTCTCCGGAAATGCCTGTATAAAAAAGTCAAGCATTCAAACATTGCAACAGGGCTTTCCTAAAATTCACAGAGGAGAACATAAAAGAATCTTTGTTCATACTTCTACTAACAGATATTGAGTTAAAGAGTGCAAAAAATTAAACCATGTATCCAGTTCTGTTAAAGGCCATTCAGTTATAGAACAGTAGAGAACTGGATTACAACTGGTTACAACAGTATGTTATCCAAGATCACAGCAATCCGGTTTCAAATTAACCTATCTACCCACACTAGTCTTACCATCACAGAAACTATGACTTAGTGCTTAAAAATAATGTAAATTTTCTGACTTTATGCAAGTTAGTGGAATAAAGATGTACAAGAGGTACTTGTTAGCACTCACGAGTTAAAAGCCCCTACTCTGAATATCAGAGTTTATTCATTACCTAACTGAACATTATCCTGACAGATCCTCTAAAATACACTACTTAGTAATTATTTAGCAGGAAATAGCAGCTATCATGCTTTTATGCCTCTTCTTGAGGACAGCTGAGGGCACCAGCATTTTGCCAAGGCCACGTGTTACGGGTTTGTGTGGCGCGGGTTTTTTGGTAGCAGGGGAGGGGGCTGCAGGGGTGGCTCCTGTGAGAAGCTGCTAGAAGCTCCCCCGGCTCCAAGTCGGACCCAACTCTGCCCCAGGCCGATCCAATCAGCAACGGTGGCAGCACCTCTGGGAGAACAGATTTCAGAAGGGGAAC
>NW_010972661.1:175771-177447 GCF_000737465.1 Haliaeetus leucocephalus
ATGGTTGGACTCGATGATCTTGAAGGTCTTTTCCAAACTAAATGATTCTATGATTCTAACTAATTTTAAAAAGTAAAGTTCTTTTTGTGGCTTATCCTGACCTTGATTGATAATATCCTCAAAGCTAAGTGAATGAAAACCACCAAATCAAAATGAGACACAGAAAATACTGAACAAAGGCTTTCTTCAGAAGCTCACTGGAAGTCTGCACTACTCCTCTGTGTACACTCAACTAGCCGTGCACTGATTAGACTAACAAAATTATTAAAGACATAAGAGGTCAGCAATCAAATGATGACAGAAACAATCCCAAGATTATCACTTACCATACTGTGTAGTTTGCAGCATTTAACTCAATGGCATCTGCTGTTAGCTTGAAAGCTCTTTCGCTTCTCTCATCCCGCTGCAGAACAGCCCGGAAATAATCATAGACATCGCGAACTAAATAGATAACAGCATCTTATCCAAAGCTATCAGGCAATGGCCTGATTAGTGGGTAAGGTTAAAAATCCTTTGAAGTCACTTCCTGTTTGGAGTACTCTAAATATACCTCTTTAAAATGATAGCTACATATTGCTCTGACAGCACTGTTGAGTGAAACCTCCAAATGATGTTAGTATACTGAAAAGCTGCAAAAAACCCTCAAGAATACACCAGCTGAATCATATCCAAAACAATCAGAAAAGCTCCTTGCTGCTCACTCACACTATTTCCCCAGATGCGGTTGCTTCATATGTCCCTCTTCCACCTGTGGGCCAGAAATGCCTTATTATGTGAACCAGACTGTCTGTTGTATTACCTCTTAAGCCATATGATTTTAAAATAAAACCTTGGCTATTAACATCTCGGGTGAAGATTCAACTGCAGAGATGCTTCGTGAAAACATCACACACGACCACCATAACACAATAAATATTAATTTCTTCACAGTACTACTCTAGAAAATATGTTATCCAAAAACGTGAAGTCTTGCTTTAACAGTGCTAAGGACAGATACAAATTTAACCACCTTAAGTTCCCAGTACAGAACATGTTTAAAACTTACATTTTTCACTGTAGATGATCTGAACAACAGGATTTGGCCCATCATTTTGAGGGACAGGTTCAATGTCTGCCCACTCCTTCCTGTCCCTGTAAATAAACAGTTTTGTCTCTTCAGTGCTTCTAAAAAGGACAAAGCGCTACTCAAACCACTGCACGCACAGATCTACATCCACCAACACATCCTCCTTCCCGATGGTCACTGTATTCTTGTCTATGACATAGACCAGAGTATAAACGCGTACGGGAGGTACTGACGTAGGTAACCGTACCACAGTCCAGCTGTGAAACAGCTCGGGACAGGAGAGCAGTCGATCACACCGCCCCCCGTCCCTCAGCCCTAACTGCTGTGACTTGGGTTCGCGCGGCACGCATCGGCAGCGGCTTCCAGCGCTTGTCATCCCCAGGCCCCAGTGCCCCACTCCTCCTGCCCGCGCGGGCCCGTACCTGCACAGCACGTAGCCAACGCCCTCCTCCTCCTCCTCCTCCCGCCCCAGCAGCAGGGGCGGCTGCCACGGCCCGCTGCCGACCTCCGGGCCCGGCTCCGCCGTCCCGCGCCTCTCACAAGCAAGAGCCACTTCCAGGGCCGTGCTACCGCGCGCGCCCCCGCATGGCATGGCGTGGCGTGGCGTGAC
>NW_010972661.1:177457-181389 GCF_000737465.1 Haliaeetus leucocephalus
GCTCGGCCCCTTCCCCGCCTGGCCGCCCGTGCCGGAGAGCGGCCCGTCGCGGCCGCCCCGGCCGTACCTGTAGAGCACGTAGCCGGCGTCCTCCTCCTCCTCGTCCAGCAGCTGCCCGAGCCCACCCTCCGGCTCGCCGCCAACCTCCCCCTCCGGCTGCAGCTCCGCCGCCGCCCTCCCCTCTGCAGCCATCGCCCCGCCGCCGCTTCTGGCGCCTGGCCTAACCATGGAGAGCGGCGGGGGCAGAGCGGCCGTGGGCCTCGAGGCCGAGTGGCTTGCTACTGCGTGGCTCGCTACCGCCTCCCCTGGCGCGGAGGGCAGGGTTGCGCGGCGGGGTTGAGAGGCGGGCTGCCCGCCCCGGCGCCTGGCCGGGACGCAGCGGCCGGCGGCGGGGCAGGACGGCTGTCCTCCGACCCCGGAGCCGCCACCGGTACCGGCAGCACCCTGAGGAGCTTTAATCCACGGGTCTGCTAATTAACCCTCAGAAAGGTAGCGGGGGAGGCGGCAGGAGGTTGGGCCGGGCTCGAGCCCCGGGCTGGGGTACTTCTCCAGTTCGCTCTTCCCCTTCCAGCTTGCGCTGAGGAAAACCTGTGGAGCCAGCCGGGTCCGTTAGCGTTGTGGCCTGTTGGGTCGTCACGTCCCTGCCCGTGCATTATGGGCTAGCGCTGACCGGTTATTTGGGTGGCTGCTATCTACTCTGCTGTGCTTTACGCTTGGGTTTTCACTTCTATAAACTAAAATCTGAGACACGAGAAGTGAAGGGAGGCATTTCTCATGCTAGTGGTAGCGTATTTCCTGTGAGAACCCACCTGAACACCAGCATTGGAGTTTGCAGGTGCAAGGCCGTGAGACCAACAGCACCAGACTGATGCTATGGGAACACATGGGAAAACAGAGGCTCTGGGAAAGGGAAATACAGCAGGTGAGGTGGAAAGTTACAATGCTGCAAATAGCAGGTCCCTGGCATTACTGAATCTTGGGTGCGACAGGCAGGGTGAGCTGTGTTCCTCCCCTATGGAAACTCACAGAATGGCTCCGATTTAGAGTCGAACTTTCTGACAGGGCAAAGCTGAGGAATCTGGTCTCTCTAAAAGGTGGAATCAGAGGAGGTTTTGAAACAGCCAGTTGTAACCAGTCGGTGAAATCAGGGAAGGCAGGAGATCCTCTGAAGTGGTATTGGGTCAGAAGGACAAAGTAGCTGAGCTGAAGATAGTCAGGAAAAGCAGCTGACCCAGTGTTACAGGTTCATAGTCTGGGGCATGCTGAGATGCTTTAGAGAGGGGAGGGCTAAAGACAGGCAGAGCACATGTGTAGTAAGGGCAGTGCATACATCTCCATTTGTGCTTTATATTCGGGGAGGTGGGAAATCATTCCATGTGTGGTGGAAAGGGTTAAAGTCTTTAATTCTGGGGTGCTCAAGTTGAAAGGGTGTAGGTGTGTCACATGTTTTACAGTGATTTTAGGGAAAGAAGAATGGTGCCAGAGCAACAGTGAGGGAATATAAATGCACGGCTGCAAATTGAAACACAAGATCCAGGACAAAGAAGAATCGGGCTTGCAGGTGGTTATTCTGTCACTGAGCAACTTTGTCTCCTTTGGGAAGTCACTTAGCCTCTGTGCTTTCCTTGCCTCTGCCTTTTTTCTGTCCTGTCTGTTTTAATGCACTTGGGGACTTTGTTTGTTTCTGCTAGGATGTTTGTACAGTGACTGTTTGGAGTGCCTAGTTTGGTTGGTGCCCCTGGGTATGACAGTAATGTAGGCTATAGTAATATCATAGTGGAGGGGAAAAAAGAGAGCAATCTACTGAAAGGTTGCTTTGGATTATAGGACTATGAATATAACAGAAAGGAAATGGAGAAAGACGTACCTAAAGACAGAATATCCAGCAGTACCTAAGTGAAAGAAAAAAGTTATAAAATGCACAACATTCTAAAAAAACCCCAAAGAACCAAGACGAGCCTACAAAGAAACAAGGTATATTATAAACAGATCAGAGGAAATGTGCACATATGAATGAGAGAAACCTCAAAGGCAGTAAATCCTGTTTTGTAAGAGAGCAGAAAGGGAAGTTGCTGTTCCTGACCTGCAGAGGGAAAGGTTGCACTGCGAGTTCGTTAGATACCAACAGCTTTCCCTGGGCAGAGGGCACTTGAGACACAGATCTTCAAGAAATCTGGTTTATTGGCTCTGCTCTTTGAGGAACAGTTTGGGTTTTGGTCACACTTCCTCCAGAACTAACATGTAATGACTTGCCATTGCTGTTTCTTATGATGGTATCATCTTTACCAGCTATTTAAGATGGATTACAGACAGGCCAGATCCTGCAATAGGACCTTACTTCCTCAGAATGGCATGGCAGGACAAGAAAAGTGAGCTTCTCTGATGCCAGCCACTGGATGGAGCTGGTCCAAGAATATCTTGCTGATGGCATGGGGTGGGCAGCAGATGGGGTAGCTATCCCACTGCCCTCAGGACTAGCTTCTGCATTTTCAGCCTGAACCTGTGGGTTGTTGGGGTCTGGGGACTGCTTCTAAAGGCTTGAGGGCCAGTAACTGAGAAAACCAAGCCTGTTGCAGGAAGCTTAAGCATGTTACAAACAAGTTGTGTCCTCATGAGAGCAACTTGGGAGTCTGCCAACTAAGGAAGCTTGAAAGTCATGAGTATAACTGAATTTTAAAATGATGGGCCAGACCAAAACCCAGTGAGATCACAGCAAATCCTTCCATAAACTGTACAGGCTTCTGATCTGTCTACAACTGCTCAATTTAATTTACTGAACTACACACTTGTTGTGGCATGCTGTCTTCAGTCCTCTCAGCCTTGAGGCGCTCTGAAAGCCTTAGTTGGGCCTGCAAAAGTAGGACTCTGCCTTAGTGTGGATCTGCTTTATAAAATAATACTTGGAGGTTCTTGCTGCACGCCTCCTGGCTCAGATTCGGTAGAGATAGTTCATGTTACAGGTCTAATATCTGTAATCGCGCTTCACGGAGAATATTAAAATGCCACCTGAAGCTTCTACTTAAAAATATGGCTCTGGCAACTAGGACCTTTGGGAAGAAGCAACAATAGAATGAGAGCTGCGATGAAGCTCTAAACAAAGAGTGGAGGATAAATAAATGTGTCGTGTCCCAGCACTGCAGTGTCAGTTACCAGTTTTCGTCTTAGGAGGAGCCTGGTAGCTCAGAGAGAAATCAAGAGCTCCATGGTGCAGCATGTGCAGCAAGAGGTGGGCACTGCTCCAGATGCGTGGCAGGCAAGCATAGCTACGGAGGAAAGGGGGCAGAGCCAGTGTGGCGGGGGTCTCTTGAACTGCCAAAGAGGGCTAGGTTCAGGTTGTCTGCTGGGTACCCCTGTGAGCCTCTCAGGAAGGCCAGAGATATGACCCATGCCTGTAGAGTAAGGAGATGAGCTGTGTGCGTTAACATTTGTGCAATCTGTATCACGCGTGCATTTCAGTTGAAGCACATCAGGTGTTCCCTCTGCCTCCTCTCAGTTCTTCCTCCGTCTGCTCCCCCAGGTAATCGTCCCTTTGCACCTCCCCTGCCTGCCATGTCTGGGCTAGAAGGAGCAGAGACTGTGCTCTCCAGCGTTTGTGTATAAATACAAGTACATATGAAGAAGTGTGCAGGCGTGGGGTATCTGTGTGTCAATACAAATGCGTACGTACGACGTAGACGTGTTAAGAATACAAACATGGATGGTTCAGCTGTCTGTATCGGGTGGACAAATACAGGCTCTGCCCCGAGCCAGCAGAAACAGCCTTTCAGAGCATCCTTCACTACAAATGCCAAAGACTGCCTGAAGAGGGGCCCAGCCCCGGGCAACCCTGAGCTGAGGGACAAGGCTCTCTCCTGATGGCTCGGCGCGGCCCTGCGGGGACGCCTCTACAAGGCGGGGGGGGGGGGGGGGGGGGAAGGGCCCCCCCCCCCCCC
>NW_010972661.1:181399-181909 GCF_000737465.1 Haliaeetus leucocephalus
GCCCCCTGCAGGGGGGGGGGGGGGGGAGGAGGGGCAAGGCACGCTCCTCCGCCGGCACGGCCGCCGCGGCCCTGCGCGGCGGGAGGAGGGGTGCCTGTGCGCGTCCGTCCCCGCCCCGGGAGGGCGGCAACCGCCTTTTCCGGCGCTCCGGGGCTTCTCAGCGGCCATGATGCATTTCTGTTCCGGGCTGCCTTCTGGCTTGATACAGTGAATCTCGGTCCTCGCCAAGACAGCACCGGCACAGTTGTTAAAGAATAAAACGGCGAAAAGCGCGATTACGCCAACAGCTATAGGAATCGGCGACGCATTTATTTTGGGGGGAGGGTGAGGTCTGGCAGTGCGGGACTTGAGGGAAGAGCAGTCGGGCCAGGGGGAAGCGATGGCGCTCTCCGGCCGCTTAGCCCTCTGCATTCCCTCCTCAGAGCCTGGGGGACCCCGAAAAGAGCCGACTCCCCCCCCCGGCGGCTGGCAGCGCGGTGGGCGGAGGGAGCGCGGACCCGCACCGCCCCG